>NC_057761.1:37592708-37877708 GCF_010389155.1 Erigeron canadensis | reverse complement strand
CAATTAGCTTCACGTATGCTAAGTTTGGTCAAGCAATCATATAGAACTACAACCAAAACTGGTGATTCCTTTTGTTCTTTTGGAGACGTGCTTTTGTTTGGAAGCAAGGAGCGGTTGAAAGTTGGTGCAGAGATTGAAGAAATATATCTGGAGCATCGGGTTGAAAGGCTTACAGAGTGCCTTGGGTCTTTGACTGGTTGGAAGCATTGCATGAGGTCCATGACTGATTTACTTGAAAATTGTGTATCTCAATATCATGTTTTTCTGGAAAATGAGTTGTCCAAAGAAGAAAAACTTGCAAATGAAAATCAAAGTGGAACCGAAACCAAGTTGCAAGTCAGATCATTCACTGAGTTTGTGCAAGATCGATTTGCTTCTTCTGTAGTGCCACTTAGAAGATGCATCCTTACATTCTTGACTCATATTCCAAGAAGTTTCATGAGGGAATATAGTTTCCATAGTATGATCTATCTTTTGGATAATTTAAATTTGTTTGAATCATTGTTGAGTGAAGAGAATTTGGAGTCAGAAGAACTTGAGCACCTTTTCACTTCTAAACCGTTGCCTGATCAGTTGGGAGATATGGCTTCAATTAATTCTGTTAGAGCCATGTGTATATTGGTTCTAAGAGGTCTGCAAATATCCCTTGAAGCACTTATCCTTCCAAGTGTGTCAAAAAAACATGCACTGATGAATTTCTGCTTTGAAAGAGCTTCTCTTATATTTTGCACAACATCTAGTTCTAGCAAGTTGCATGCTGTTGAAATGAAGCCTTTGAACATTGTGGTCATCGATGAAGCTGCACAGCTAAAAGAGGCTGAGTCCGCTATTCCTCTCCAGCTTCCTGGGATGAAGCATGCTATTCTGATTGGAGATGAGTGTCAATTACCACCAATGGTTACAAGCAATGTAGGTCTAACTTTTTTAGTTCTTACAAGTTTGTTTTTTGTCAGTCTAATTTTAACAATTGCTTGGGATAGGTATGTATTGAATCTGGCTTTGGGAGAAGCTTATTTGATAGATTGAGCTCCTTGGGACATTCCAAACATCTATTAAATGTGCAGTACAGAATGCATCCTTCTATTAGCTTCTTCCCAAATTGGAAATTTTATCAGAATCAGATCCTTGACGCAGAGAACGTGTTGTGTAAAAGTTATGAAAAGCAATATCTTTCAGGACCAATGTTTGGTTCATATTCATTTATAAATGTCGTTGGTGGAACAGAAGAAAAGGATGATAATGGACGTAGTCGAAGAAATATGGTTGAGGTGGCTATTGTGATTAAGATTGTGCAAAATCTCTACAAAGGTGCACATATTGGTTATATTACTATACTTTTTAGGGTGGCAAGTTTTCTTTCTCTTACCTTATTGATGAACATACAAAAGCTACATCCTCTTCGAATTTTATTTACACTTTTCTGTTGCTCTTTGCTCATTTTAAGTTCACTCTCTTCCTTGACTATTATAGTGTGGGACGACTCGAAGAAGAAGCTTACTATCGGTGTTATCTCTCCTTATGCTGCCCAAGTTGTTGCGATTCAAGAACGACTTGCTCACAAATACGAGAAACTTGATGGATTTTCTGTGAAGGTGATGTCAATCGATGCGTTTCAGGGTGGAGAAGAAGACATAATAATTTTATCGACAGTAAGATCTAATAACCATGGTTTTATTGGCTTCATATCTAGTCCTCAAAGGACTAATGTTGCCCTCACCAGAGCACGGTATGCAGTTGATTTCTATAGATAGGTTCTTGATTAAAAAGCTACATCTCACTATGTATATTTTGGTCTTTAATTTTTGTGTAGACATTGTCTCTGGATATTGGGAAACGAAAGAACCCTAACCAATAGGGAATCTGTATGGAAAGATTTAGTCAATGATGCCAGAGAACGGCAGTGTTTGTTTGATGCCGATTCTGATGATTGCTTGAAAATTACCGTTATAAATGCAAAGAAAGAGCTAGAAGAACTTGATGATCTGGTTAATGAGAACAGTGTACTTTTTAAACATGCAAAATGGAAGGTATGTCATTAACTATTTACTTTTTTACCAAAATTTGTTAATATGTTACTTTTGCTTTTCATGTTTGTTGCCCATTATGCCATCAGGTTCTGTTTAGTGACGACTTCAGAAGATCATTTGGAAAGCTGACTTCTGCCCGCTTGAAGAAGCTTGCTTTAAATCTTTTATTGAGACTTTCTGGTGGCTGGCGGCCCAAGAACAGAAGTGTGGACTTGCATTGTGAAAAATCTTCACATATTCTGAAACAATTTAAGGTTGCAGGGCTATATATTATTTGCTCAATTGACATCATCAAAGAATACAATTATGTACAAGTTTTGAAGGTTTGGGATATATTACCTTTGGAAGAGATTCCAAAACTCCGAAAACGACTTGAGTACATATTTGCTGCTTACATGGATGATTATATTAATCATTGCACAGAAAAACGTTTGGAGGGGTAAGTTCATTTGTCATGCACTGATTTTTAATATAGTTGGAAATATTGAGCAATGTACTTATGAATGTGTCAACTAAAGAGAAGCTAAACGGGCAATGGATCAATCGGTTTAAAGAGTTCACACCAAAAAGATATGCATATAACTATTTAAGCCAATTTTATCAAAAAACTAGATTTTTCTTTTAGTCATCAGAATTAGGTATAATTATTTGTAGGTACTTTAACCTGTCGTGGCCTGTTTCAACTACTGAAAAATGTGTTCTTACGCGTTACACATCCTGCCTGTCTTGCCACCTTTAGATCTTATATTAGTGATTTTGCATGCTTAACATTCTTTGTTTCTTAACTATGTTCAGAAAGTTGGAAGTCCCTAATAGTTGGCCAGCACTGAAAAAGGTGATACGATTTCGCGATCTAAGTAATGATGATAATTACAGCGAAGTTGGTGAGAATCTTGGTGATGGTAGAAGTTACCTTGAAAACTCAAGAGTGAGTGAAAGCTTGTTGCTCATGAAGTTCTACTCATTGTCATCTGAAGTGGCCAAACATTTGCTTTCTGGTAATGAACTTGATCTACCCATGCAAGTCACTGATGAACAAATGGACATAATCTTATCTTGCAAAAGTTCATTCATAATTGGGCGATCAGGAACCGGGAAAACCACTATTTTGACGATGAAATTGTTCCAAAAAGAGCTGCTTTTTAATGTTGCTTCTGAAGGGATTTACGAAACAGAGAGCAGTGGAATCATGGATTGTAAAGTTGATCCTGAAGATAACAAACCAAATATTCTCCACCAGCTTTTTGTGACTGTCAGCCCAAAATTGTGTTACGCTGTGAAGCAACAAGTTTTCCAGTTTACAAGGTGCGCAAAATCGTAATTCTATCTCTTATGTTGGGTTTGGTATGCAGTAATATGTGGATATCGAAATGCTATGGATCATCATGACTGACAACTAGGAATAAAATGATTTTTTTATTTTTACATGGAATTAGATAAATATCTTCCATTATACTGATTTCAGTTCCAAGTTGCATACATTTATGTCGGAACTGGCATTTCATGTATGTTTACATATAGCTTGATAAATGATTATTTGCATTAACAACTTTATCTTTCTTTACCAATTAACTTGAATTCATATGTATTATAAATGCAGACCAAACAAAAAATACCTACATGATCATTCCTCCTCTAGCTAAACCAAAGATGATAATAATAAAATGCAACCAAATATTTTCATGAAAATATTTATGGTAGTTTTTACATGGGAATCTTTTATGGCTGTGGTCTGACTTCAAATATTTATGCATTTGACAGTATTTCAGGTAATATGAATACTTCAGCAGAGATTAAACTTAATGGTGCAGACTTTATTACATCAGAGTTTGGTGATATCCCAGACACATTTGCTGATATCCCCAAGAAAAATTACCCTCTTGTTATTACATATCAAAAGTTTTTAATGATGCTGGATGGAACTCTGGGGAATTCGTTCTTTGAAAGATTTCTCGAGGCAGAAGAAGGTTGTCATGGTAAGCCTATAAGCTCAAGATCTGTTGCATTGCGAACTTTCTTAAGATTAAGGGAGGTTACATATGATAGATTTTGTTCGCTTTACTGGCCCCACTTCAATACCAAGTTGACAAAGAAGCTTGATCCGTCACGCGTGTTTACGGAAATAATTTCTCATATAAAAGGAGGACTGCAAGCAGGGGAATATAGTGATGGCAAATTGAGCTATGAGGCTTACTGTCTGTTGGCTGAAAATCATTCATCCACTTTAACAGAACAAAAAAGAGAGGTTGTTTATGCCCTCTTTGAAGCCTATGAAAAGATGAAAGCCCAACGTGGAGATTTTGATTTGGGTGATTTAGTTAATGACATTCATCATCGACTTAAAAATGGAAATTTTGATGGCGACCGGATGGATTTTGTTTATATTGATGAAGTTCAAGATCTTAGTATGCGGCAGATTTCTCTTTTTAAATATATATGCCACAATATCAACGAGGGCTTTATATTTGCAGGTGACACTGCTCAAACTATTGCCAGAGGGATTGATTTTAGATTTCAAGATATACGATCTTTGTTCTATAAAGAGTTTTTAGCCACCGGAATAAGTGGAAAACAAGGGAAAGGCTGTGTATCTGAGATTTTTCAGCTAAAACAGAACTTCAGGACTCATGCTGCTGTGCTTGAGTTAGCTCAGAGTGTCATTGATATTCTTTCCTGTTATTTCATTCACTCAATTGATATTTTAGAACCTGAAACTAGTCTTGTTTCTGGTGAAGCTCCTGTCTTATTGGAGTCTGGTAATGACAAAAATGCAATTGTGACTATTTTTGGTGCCAGTGGAACTGGTGGTGAAGCTGTTGGATTCGGTGCTGAACAAGTGATATTGGTACGTGATGATTCTGCAAAATCTGAAATTTGTAAGTGTGTTGGAAAACAAGCTCTTGTTCTCACTGTAATGGAGTGTAAGGGTCTTGAGTTTCAGGTCAGTCCTTATCAATTTCTTGTATTATACTTCTGTCACAAACAATATAATATGTTACTCAATATTAAATGCCCCTCAATACTCTTACATGATTTGTAGGATGTATTGCTATATAACTTTTTTGGGACATCTCCTTTGAAAGACCAGTGGAGAGTAATATATGGATACATGAAAGAATGTGATTTGCTCGATGAAAAACTTCCGCAATGTTTTCCAACCTTCAATGCGGCAAGACATGGTGTCTTTTGTTCAGAATTGAAACAATTGTATGTGGCTATAACTCGCACCAGACAAAGGCTCTGGATATGTGAGAAAAAAGAGGATCTCGCGAAGCCAATGTTCGACTATTGGAAAAGAAAGGGACTTGTTCAGGTAAGGAGGCTTGATGATTCGGTTGCACAAGCTATGCGGGTTGCTAGCAGCCCTCAAGAGTGGCGGGAGCGTGGTAAAAAGGTTAAATATTTGATCCAAATCTGCTATAGTTTTATCTTATACTTTGTTATTTTTTAGCTGAATGATGTTGCTAGTTAGTAGTTGTGGCAAAATGGGCGGGTCAAGTAGATTGACATTCAGGTCAAATGAGGGGTTGGGTCAACTTGAAACATATTTCTCCAAAATTGACTAATCTATTAGGGGGAAATTGGATCGTTCATGGAATGGGAGTTGGAATACCATCACATAATCTGCTGATCTGATTCGGAAGCAAAAATATCCTTGAAAAATATATTGAAAAGTATTATCATTGTACTGATGTTGTTTGGCTACACCAAAATGTACTCAAGTTGTAGGTTTTCTAGCATCTTTTGTTGCTACAAAATATACAATAGTAATAAAAAAGTGGGAACATAAATGCTAGATATAGCCTGAGTAAAAAACGAAGAGGGAAGAGGATGTTAATGCGAAAATTTTTGTTTTATTCTATTCAATTTGAAATCTTTCATTCTCCAAAGTAGTGTTCCATTCCAGTATATATAGCCTTTTCATTGTGACAGATATGATTAGAAAACTCGCTATTTTAATAAGAATCCAGATTTTGAACTAAAGGATTTAGGAGTAGCTAAGAAATAATAATACACTCTGGGTGACTTTAGACTGATTTGATCTGCTTACCCTTTTTGCTATTTTTACCCATTTAGAGATAAATCGTAATCTGAATCGACACATTCATAGGAAAATGGGCTAATAATGTCACCTCTACTAGTAGCTTCCTTCATTCGTCCTTATTTCCCTAATGCTTTATTTGACATGGTTTCTTGACCTTTGCATGGTTTTCAGCTTTTTTATGGAAACAATTTTGTGATGGCTACAATGTGTTTTGAAAGAGCCGGAGATACGATGTGGGAGAAACTGGCAAAAGCTTCTAGTCTTAGGGCATTCGCTGATCAAATGCAAGAAAGGAATCCTGAAGCTTATTTAGGCTATCTTAGAGAATCTGCAGAAGTTTTTGAGTGTATTGGGAAATTTGAATCTGCTGCTTCATGTTACAGTGACATGGGAGAATACAAAAGAGCTGGTAACCTTTTTAAACATAACTTTCCGTCTGTTGCTTAAGTGTTTGCAGTTAATCAGATTTAGGACTGTAAACTACATTTGAACTAGAGTTGGCCATTTGAACCCACTTACTTATGAAAGGTTTGATACAGGTTGTGCTTTACGTCAAATAGGTCACTGGGTCTAACAAAATTTTATATAAAAGGGAATGGGTCAAACTTTTGAAAGTATATTGTAGTCTACCTTTAGTGCATGCAACCTTGCAACTGTGTTTCGGTCTTGTGGTACTCATGATGATTCTTAGTTGTCCTATCAACCAAAGAGCTGGAATTAAATCTCATAATTTTCTCAGATGAATAGATCATTATTGTAACAATTTTGTATCTGTAATTGTAATCAATATCTTTTAATAGATAAAAGAAATGGTTGTTAGCCAACGCAATATGAACAATGATGCGTTTCAACACATGTTCTTTTTGACACATTTCCAAAACCGCCTGCCACGCTCATATTTTAACATCTAGTTTGAACTGTGTTTGAGCAGGAACAATGTACTTGTATAAATGTGGAAAGATTGATGCAGCAGCAGAGTGTTTCACTCAAGCAGGGTGCTATAATGATGCAGCTGAAGCTTATGCAAAAGGAAATCAGTTTTCCAACTGCTTGCAGGTTTGCATAAAAGGAAAACTGTTTGATAAAGGGTTGCAGTATATAGAAAACTGGAAACAGCATACTGATCATCAAACTGAAGAAATAGAGCAAATTGAGCTGGAACTTTTGGAGAGTCATGCTCTTCATTATTATGAGAGTAAAGATCCAGAATCCATGCTTAAATTAGTCCGCACCTTTAATTCTATGGAATCCAAGCGTGTGTTCTTGAGGTCCTTAGACTGCCTTGATGACCTTTTAGTTTTGGAAGAAGAATCGGGTCATTTTCTTGATGCTGCTGAGGTGGCATGGTCATTGGGTGATGTTCTAAAAGAAGCTGATCTTTTGGAAAAAGCTGGAAAAGTTATGGAGGCAACGGTTCTTCTACTTTGGTATGTGTTTTTTAGCTCGTTATGGGGAAATGGAAGCAAAGGGTGGCCATTAAAGCAGTTTCCTCAAAAGGAAGAACTTTGTGAAAAAGCAAAGTCACTTGCTATAATGGATTCAAACAAGTTCTATGATTTTGTTTGTAGTGAGCTTAAAGTACATGACCAGAACAGGAGTTTGACAGATCTGAGGCAACATTTACATGAATCCCAAAAGAAAAAATGTTTTATGGGAGAAATTGTGTTGGTTAGGAAAATCTTAGATTCTCATTTTAAATTAACATCCGTGAAGTATGAGTGGGAGGACGAATTACCTGTTGACATAAACAAGCACTGTGAGGACAAGATCTTTCAGAACCAAGTTTCTGTTAGAACTTTGGTTTTTTATTGGAATATGTGGAAGCAAAATGTTTTGACTATCTTCCAAAGTCTCAAAAGTGTTCATAATGAAGAAATGAATAAACACAAGGATCAAATCGATTTCAGTTTGAACTACTTTGGGGTGAGGAAACAGTGTGTGAAAGGCAAAATGATTTACTTAATAGTCAACCAGGATGCTGATTGGATAAGATACAACGGTAAAAAAGGCCTTCATAGGGATGGGAAGCGTCTAACGATAGACATCAGGCACTTGGTTTGTGCTATTCGGTTTTATTGGCAGTCTGAATTATTTTCTGTTGGTATAAAGGTACTTGAAACTCTTAATACACTCCATAAGTCAAGGTTAAGTGGTTCAGTATTTCATCAAGGCACATGTCTGCTACACATTTTTGAAGTTTCAAAGTTTCTCTTAGATTGCCAGTATCTTAACCTCAGTTCTCCGTGCGAAAAGAAGCTGGAAAATTTCCTTGGAATCAGTACTACTTATATTGATCTTGTGTTTCCGTTAGACTGGCGAAAATCGGTATCTGATGACTTGCTTTTATTAAGAAAGTCTGACCTTTCGGTCAATTTGCTTGTTGACATAATACTTCGTAGTTTTGACATCAAGGGTAACCTCACCTATTGGGCAATCGGGAGGGTAATGATGATAAGCCTTAGTTACAGAAAACCAATAAGAATTAAGCAGATGGTTGAGAAGGGACTTCAGTGGAATCCTGCATGGAAGTCATTTTTTATGACGTATGTGTGTGGTGGCTTAAAAGATGCTTATGTTGTTCCAGAATTCCAAAATGTTTTGGAAGATAGTTTTAAAGCCAAGCGGAGCAGTCCTGGCTACATATCTATTCACAGTTTCGTGTATCTGTTGGATAGTCTTCTTTTCTTGGCATCTTTCTCTTCAGGATTGATGTTCACTACAAGGTCTTCTCTTGTTGGATGGCTTATACAAGTTCACTCTACTGCTACTGTAACTACAAGGTTTGCAGTTTCTAAAAAATTACTTCCAGATAATGTTGTAAACTTTATCGCTGAAACAGTTCAAGAAATTCTCTGCAACGAAAGCGACACTGTATCATGGATTCAAAAGTCAAAGCTTGATCCTACTTATTACCATCCACTTTTAGCTTTAAAACTGGTTATGATGTTATCTTTAATTTGTCTTCAAGTGCCAAATCGTTACCCTTCTGACGCACTTTTATATTTGCTGGTGGGGAGTAGCAATGTAGTTCGGTTGCTTCCACAAGAATTTGTCAATAATCTTTTACGGAGAAGGAAAGGTACTTTCTTGAATTTACATGCAGATGTAGTCGCAGAAGCATTTATGAGCATCGAGGATCCTCTCCTGGTTGTGAGCTCAGGAAATGCGAGTTTAAGAATCCGTGCTCCTTGTGCTACATTTGTAGACATTAGGAAATCTAAAGAGGAGATAATGAGTGTATTGTTTCCAAGTAAGACCATACTTTGTGCTCAAAGTTCTTTAAACAACGATGGCTGTGGGACAGAACAAGTTGAAAATTTGAATGTGAATCCTTTGCGTGGAGAGGATGGTAGAAGTCAACATTTACTGCGACTACTGCTTAGAGTTACACGTTGGATAAAAGCTGAAGACTTGATCATACTGATGGGAATTATGCTGCTAGTTTTTGTTGGTTATCTATTGTGATTAGTTATAGTTATTGACTTATTGAGTTATTTCCATGTGTTATTGCTTATAAAGCCAGGGTAGTTGACCACTTTGTGAGTGGGTTGTTATTTTTCTATTTCCTGCAACTATTTAGTTTCATGTATTTTCCATTTTCAAGTGACTCAACTTTCAAGTTTTGACAGAAAACATTTGTTACCAAGTATCAATTCCATATTTCACCTACTGTTTGTATGCCTTCACTTCATAAGTTGAATGCCATTCAGTTTAACAGAGGACAGAACAATTGTGCGCCGTGCATATAATGTTCTGAAGCATGGGCGGATGCTTTGTATTCAATACCAGGGTCAACCGCCCCCAACGACCCAAAAATTCTTAGTACAGAAAAATCATATTATGTATATTATCATGTTTTTTGTTTCTTAACCCCCTGAAGTTTTTAAGTCAAACTTCTTTTTTACCCCGACAACCCAATTTTTTGGATATACGTCTTTAATATGAAAGCTCATTAACATTTCACTCATCCACAATACAAAAGAAAAAAAAAACACCAGTAGCATGTTTCATTCACATATAAATTTACAATGGGAACAAAATATGTTTGAGATTATGAGAGTAATTATCGAAAGTAGGGATTAATTCCTTAATTGTGTGTTAAGGAATTCGGATTGAAAAGAAGCAAACAATCCTGCCCAGATTCTGGCAGCTGCACTTTGATGGGCTAAGTAGCTTTTAAGATTGGGATCACTTTGGTGGGCTAAGTAGCTTTTAAAGATGGGCTTAACTTTAAGAAGGAGTATCTGGGTATAATGGATTAAGATTAATTGGGTTGTAACTATGTTGTTACATTTCTTATTATTTTTTAATTCTTTTTGTTAGAACCTTTGAACCTCATAGAATTTACCAAGCACTCCTGAAACTTTTAATGAGTGTAGTAAATTACTTTACTGTTTTCGTTGGCTGCATAAGCTTAGGAACAACCAAACAAACAATCATGGGCTTTTATGAAGCGATGAGGGAGAGTCCTGGCCCTCTTACAAATTTTTGTTTATGTGTACATTTTACATAGAACAAAAATATTTATATAGATCTAACGAGTTGCATTCTACCTATTGGTGGACTTGGCCCATAAACATATTGGCCATGTTACAAGTTGGCACCCTCAAACATTTTGATTAAGAAGGTTAGTAAAATTCAAATTTGATTAAAATATTAAGTTTTATCTTATTGAGACTCTGATTATTCAAAACATTAAATATCGTTTGATAAATGGATTATCCGATTACAAAACTTTGAAACTAAAATCTATATTTATACGAATATATGAAACATTTAAGTGTGGTCTTAAACTTAAACCTTTAAAAATATTGCAATTATTAATGTACCTCTTAATTCCAAAGGCAATAGTTGGGGTGGTTTGTGGTTCAAGTGATTCGGGTTCAATTATTACTACTATCTACATTATTTATCACCGGTGGGGCTTAGCTACTTCGACCACCGGGTCGATCAAAAAGGTGATCAAGTTTTCCTATAGTGGACCTTTAAGCGAGTGATTTTTTTTTTTTTTGAAATGTGAAGTTAAGTTAGCTATGGGCTTAGTGTGTCTCGGTTGAGCCAGTTAGTGCGTACCTTAAGCCAATGAGACACCGTATACAGATTACTCGACATTGTCTTAATTGACCGTTAAAAAAAACCTCTAACTTAACGTTTATCGAGGGTATTCGATGTGGTTCTGGTTACTATATGGAGCATTTGAAAGGCGAGGAATGATGTCATTTTCAACAATATTCAACCAAGAATATCAAGGGTTCTTAAGGAGATCAAAGTACTATCATACCTGTGGATTCACAGTCGATCAAAAAAGATCAACATGGCAGCTGAGCAATGGAGGAAAAATGGGGTTGCTGGTCTTGTTTAGCAGGGCCGGATTTGAGGGTGTTCAACATGTTCAAACGAACAGGGCCTAGTTTTGTTTAAGGGCCCAAAAGTTCAATTATCTTTTGCTAGTATTAAATATTCATATCATAATACCCAACGATTATAATGTGATATTGTGTTTCTGTTTGGAATTGCTAATTATAAAAGGTAATTTTTTTATTTTATAAAATGAGAGAATACGTAAATGATATAGACAAAGGTCCTTATAAATAATGCAGCGCAGGGCTCTAAAATATATGGGACGGCCATGTTGTTTAGTCTATTTGGGATACTAGTTTTTTGGGGCATGATCCTTTAATTTCTACTTAGAAGTTGTTTTCGGGTATTAGTGTTTTCTTGTACTATCGCTATAATTTCCGCCTTGGTAGTTGAATCTGTTAATAAAACAAGTTTTGTTGGCCGTTTTTTTATAAAAAAAAAACTTAACGTTTATCAATATAGCAAGTTTATTACGAGTAATATGCAATAAAATATACATTATTTAAAATGTTAACAATAAAAACACAAAAGTTTCAGTCTAAAGTGATATTCCTACCAAACGAATAATCATTGCATAAACTTACACCTACCATAGTACACATATACGCATGACTTATTTGTACAACAAAAGTTATATCAGGTGATAAAATAATCAGAGACTATATATTAACCACTTCCCTTGCTTCTATAATCAGATTTTGAAGTTTGAGATTTCTTTTAGAGTAAATTACATTCTTCGTTACTAATGTTGGTATGTTTTGCATTGTTCTTCCCTTAAGTGAAAAAATTACAATTTTAACCTTAAACTTGGCAGAATTTTGCAATCGACCTCCATTGGTCATACGACGTTAAGTTTCAGCCGTTAAGTCCTACACGTGCAAAACACGTGAGGGACTAAAAGTGCAAAAGGTGACTAGTTTAGGGACGAAAACTGAAATTTACATTATATATTGTCATCATCTTCATCTTCTCCGGTTGAGTGGCCGGAAAATTCGTCGGAAAACTTAAAATGCCGATATCTTACTCGTTTCTTCTAATTAGACCACGAAACCACCATTAAACTTCTCAAAATTAATTTTCGCACGAATCCTAACCAAAAGATTTCAGATTCAACACTTGCCTGAAAACTCAAAATCTCGCCGGAAAACAAACTGTCGACCAAACTCAACGAAATGAAGAAATCATCACATCAACATGCTCAGAATTCTATCGCGAATAAAACCTTGTGATTTTCAGATCGATTTGAGACATAAGATCAGTAACTTGAAACCATGACATTTTGTTGCTTGATCTAAATCCAATGTGGAGTGTATCACTAGACTTATGAGAGTCTTTTTTATTGTTTTGGGGTTAAAAATTAATTTCTACAAGTCTAATCTTTATGGAATCAGTGTTGATGACTCAAAACTTTTAAGCTAGCAGATAAACTACATTGTAAATCATACTTTTTCTTTCATGTTTTTGGGTCTTAAGGTATTTATTCAAGAGTTGGAAACCAGTATTTGATTTAGTGGAGGCATGACTCTCGTTATGGAAGACCTCGGTTTTATCTAATTGGAGGGCGGGCTACTCTATTACGCTTTGTTTTTGTGACCACGGTATTTTGAGTTTCCGGCAAGTTTTGAATCTAAAATCTTTTGGTTAGGATTTGTGCTGAAATTAATTTTGAGAAGTTTGGTGGTGGTTTCGTGGTCTAATTCGAATAAACGAATAAGATATCGACATTTTAAGTTTTCCGGCGAATTTTCCGGATACTCAGCCGGAGAAGATGAAGATGATGACAATTTATAACGTAAATTTCAGTTTTCGTCCTTAAACTAGCCACCTTTTGCACTTTTAGTCCCTCACGTGTTTTGCACGTGTGGGACTTAACAGCTGAAACTTAACGCCGTATGACCAAGGGACGTCGATTGCAAAATTCTACCAAGTTTAAGATCAAAATTGTAATTTTTTCAATTAAGGGATAAAAAATACAAAACGTGTCAACTTTAAAAGTGTAATATACTCTTTCTTTTATACCATCACTAAGGGATCGGCACCAAACACCCATCATCATTAGTCATTTACACCGAAACTATTTACCTAATTACCTTCACACGTTATAAATGAGTATCATTATACAAGTACAACTGTACAAGTATAGCATTCACAAGATACTATATAAAACAAACACATAATGCCGTTAGGGTGTTAGCCCAGTGATTAAGGAGTTTTCCACAAAGTAGTTTCATCATGGAGGGTCTCATGTTCGAATTCTGTCACATGCAAATGTGATAAGGGGGCATTTGCAATGCTCTACCCATCTAAAACATGGGGAGCAGACCATTTAAGGTATTGCTAGGAGTCGAACCGACGTGAATACACCCATATGAGAGATGCTAGTCATTTAACGGTTGTTGGCTTTAAAAAAAAACAAACATATAATAAATGAGTCTCATTGGCATGTAGTTCATTGAGCTGTCAATTCGTATTCCCAAAAATAGAAAATTTTCTAATTGCGTGTTTCACTTACATATTTATTGAAATTACGAAACTTACTACTTCGTGAAACATATATGCAGAGGTGGTGTGAAACACATCCTTTTTATAGTTAAATCAGACTTGTCGAGTTTGATTTGTAAGTTGTTAATAAATGCAAATAAATAAAAAGTTTCCTTTTTCTTGAATACAAAAATGAAAAGAAAGTCAGAAAGAAGGCTAATGAGTAAGGCTATCTCCAATGCTAAGGACATCCTTAGGCGTTCTTGAGTTGCCATATCATATCCTTACAAATCTTTAGACATCTTTATAAATCCTTAAAATCCTATAATTTTATCTCCAACCATACAAACATCCTTACATATTCTTTAACTCCACTAAAAAAAATATACATATATATATAAGTAAGGGCACCTAAGGGCATGGCCTTGAGTAAGGGCATGCATCAAAAAATCTTTAATTTTGTAGAAGCTTCAACCGCAAAGGATATCCAAAGGCACCTAAGGACGCTCAAAAACATACCCATTGGAGATAGTCTAATAACTAATACCCCATGCTCTTAAACCTTAGTAATTAAGTAAAATGTGAATTGTTCATTTGGAAAAAAAAAAAATTTCTTCTTCTGAAAACTGGAAAACTAATCATGACCATCCAATAGCATTGATCTACGGTCCAGATTATAACTTACTCCATAATATTTTAGGGCGGAGGGGTAGTATCATCTTTTTACGTCTAAACAAAACTTTCAAAAAACACATTGTCCCTCATTCTTCCCAATCTCAGTCGCTCTCACCTAAATTTCCCTCTCGTTATTTTCCCCCTCCAGCCGCTATCTCTTTTCCCGTCGTCGTTGCTAATCATGTTTAATCGTTTTTATTCTTACCTCAAATCGCATAATCAAGAGTAATGTAACAACATCTTCTAGGGCTCAGAAAAAGAGCTATGGAGGTTAAACCGGAAGTAAATTTGATTAAATCTTCAGCTGAATCTAGTAAGTATAATCCGTTTTCCTTATTTACTATTTATTTTGTTTAATAGTTGATTTTAAATTAATACATTTGGGTTATTTATTTGTTTTTTTTTTATTATATGGAGACGTCATCTAGTTTTTTTTTTTTTTCTTGTTAGCTATAAGTATAATCTATATGTGTAATTGTAAGTAACTGCTCAAATTGGATATTGTTAATTTTGTTTGTTGTATTTGTGATATTGGAATTTGTGCTTGTTGAATCTGTATGATTTGTTTGTGTTTTCACCTAATCACATATTGTTTTTGGATTATCCAAACACTAAGTGTAAATTTTTGTGTTTGGTTAGTTAAAATAGTTCGAGTTTTGTGAATTAGTTTGTTTGATTATAATTTTTGATTAAATGAATCTACTCAAAAAACATATGTTAAAAGAACAAAGAAGGCTAAGATAACCCAGGAATCGAAGCCTTTTAATGAAGCGTGTGAGAATAAACAACACATTGTTAAAGACGACGAGGATTTTAAGGATGATGTAATCCCTATGATTAGATTACGAACCTCACCAGCTCAAATTTTGGTTGTTATGACTACATTTAATCCTCGACAGGGTCAATTTGTACATATAGGAGATTGGATTTGATTCTTTTTTGGGTTTTAATATTGGGTCACTTCCCAAAAACTGGTATATCATGTTGCCGATAATTTTGATAGTAAGAAAATGGTGATTAAGACTAGCATGGCTGAGATAAAAATTGATATGAAAGCCATGCATGATGTGTTTGGAATTCTAATGGGTTCGACGTATATATTTGATCATGACGATAATTTCATGATTGTTGGTAAACTTGGAAGCAATGTTTGCACTTTGCAAGCCAGACTTTTTTACCTAGATCCCACTGCCCAAGCCACTCATTAACAAATTCATCATTTAAATTCTCCTCAATGTCAAATATATCTGTTGAACCCATTGGAAATCCAAACACATCATGCACGACTTGCCTGACAAATCTCACCCATGCTAGTCTTAATCGCCATTTATCAAAATTATTGACAACATAATATATCAATTTGACGGGAAGTGACTCAGTATTAAAACCCTAATGAGAACCAAATCCAATCTCATGTACATATAGACGATGTTGAGGATTCAATGCAGTCATAACGCCTGAAAGTTGAGCTGGTGAGGTCCGTAATCTAGTATTACTGATTACCTAATCCTTAACATCCTCGTCGACTTTAACGTACAATGTTTTGTTTCTTCTCATACACTTCGTCAAAAGGCTTCGGATCCTGGGGAATTCTTGCCTTCTCTTTTCATTTAGCATACGCTTTTTGAGTAGATTTATCTAATCAAAAATTATAGCCAAACAAATTGATTCGTAAAACTCTAACTGTTTAACCAACCAAACACATAAATTTACACTTAGTGTTTTGGATAATCCAAAAACACTTTGTGATTAGGTGAAAAGGCAAACAAATCATACAAAAATCACAAATACAACAAACGAACAATATCTAATTTGACCAGTTACATACACTTACACATATAGATTATACTTAAAGTTAGAGAAAAAAAACTAGATGACGTTACTATATAATAAATAAAATAACCTAAAAAAATTAATTTAAAATCAGCTATTAAACAAAAAAACAGTAAATAAGGAAAACAAATTATACTTATTGGGTTCAGCCGAAGATTTGATCGAAATTACTTCCGAATTAACCTACATAGTTTGTTTTTTTATGAGCCATAGAAGATTCCGTTACCATTATTGTTGATTATGCAATTTGAGGTAAGAATAAAACGATTCAACATGATCAACGACGACGGCGGCTGGAGAGGAAAAATAGCGAGAGAAAAAGTTAGGCGAGAGCGGTTGAGATTGGAAAGAACAAGGAACAATGTATGTTTTGAGAGTTTTGTTTTGACGCGAAAAAATGATACTACCCCTCCACCCTAAAATTCTATTTATGGCGTAAGTTTTAATCTGGACGGTAGATCAACGGATGGTCGGGATTAGTTTTCAGTTTTCAACCGAAAAACAATTTCCAAATGAACAATTCACTATAAATTGACTTGTATGACATAAATAAATATTAATTTGATGAAACTAAATTTACTTGTGAGCCATAAATGGTTGGAGAAACTTTAGTTTAGCATATTAAGATTGAATAAATTAAGATTAAGATTATAATAATTAAGAATTTACCCTCAAATTAAAATCAATGTATTTAAAACTTAAAAATGATTTTTGAAGAATTAAAATAAGTATTAAATAGAGTTTTTTTTGTCTAGTTCAAAATGCCGTAATCAGATTTTGTTTTAAAACCTCATAGTTGCTTTATGTTTTTTACTTTTATTAGTTATGGATATATCAGCTATTTTTATATGTGCGAATCGAATATCACAACAAAAAGTCTAGACAATGCTGTTTTAACCGATTCTACGCTGGAAAGCCCCCTCACTCATTACCTAATAGGAAGAAAACCCCTAACAGTCTGCTCAAAGATACAACAACTTATCAAGGAAAAATCTTATACTCCAATACTTTAATATGAATCTCCCTATATCCAATTCATCATGGAGAGACTTTTTTATGATTGGACTATTAACCCAATCGTTATGAATTAAAAATACACCCTTATCTAAAATAACATATTTCTTACTTTAAAAAAAATGGTATCTAAATCATCCGGGTTACAACTCAGTGGTCACCTCCCCCCCCCCCTACACACACACAAAAAGCGATTTGATGGGAACATCACCTAAGTTCGAATCCCTATAACAGCATATTCAACCAGCCAATGTGTCTGGGGTCTTACCGCCAAACAGTGTTACGGGACTAAGAGGGCGTTTGGTACATGTGAATGACAGAGAATGAAATTCAATAGGAAAATGAAAAGAGAATGGGATAAAAAAAAAAGTGAATGATTCATTTGTTTGATATTACTAAAGAATCAATATTAGAAACTATACTGAGAACATCAATATCCAAACAATCATCTCAAATGTATATATAAATCCATATAAAAATAATTATAATTATTTCAAAAAATCCTTTGAAAATAATGAAGAATGTGCAAAAACAACCGGCCATCAATTTCCAGTAGCTTATTTGGGTAATAATATCGATCAATTTCTTTTGAATTGAAAACCCTAAAAAGTGTCATGTAATTGTAAAAAAATTGATAGATTCATACCTATATATAATGAACTTAAAAAAAAATAATTTATATAATGAACTTAAAAAAAATAAAATTGAAAAACACTGCTTAAGGCTGAACAACATATGATTAAAATAGGATGGATTCATACTTGTATATAATGGATTCATACATGTAAAATGGGGATTAGGAAGAAATATTGAAATCACCATGAGGAAAAATGGAGAAGTTGGAAAGGGAATCCGAATCTTTATTTTTAAACTATTTAAAAAAAAAAAAACTATAATGTGACATGTTTATAAAGGTTTTTATTTCACTGATGATGTTATATTTAATTAGTAATATTTCTAAAGATAAAATGCTTATTAAATGTTAATTTTATATATTTATTTTTAGAAAGGGTAGCTGAGTCATTTTGTTATTTGGTTTATTTGTAATGTTGGACTTTATTATGATAAACATTTATGTTTTGTACTTCTGTATTATTATGGACCAAGTTTAATTAGATGGTCACTAATATTAATATGAAATTGAAGATGATCATTTATGTTAATATTATGATCTTAATATATAATATAAAACAGTTGAACTAATAACTTATTAGCCAATTAAATCGCTTGATTTCATTAAATTGACTCTCATTTATGTCATCATTTAGATAAACTGTAAATTAAAAATCCTAATAATTATTATTCAAATATATTACTTGTATTATATTAGTATTTATATTAATATTTTGTAAAAAAAATCTCATTAATTTACACTTTTTTGTTTTACATCAATAATTTATACTTTTTACCCCTAAATACTTAATTTATATTTATTTCTAGCCATCAATTTGAGAGAATTTTACAAAAGTTATAATCATCTTTTATTATACTAAAACAAAGTTGCTCTAATAACTTATAGACCAATCACAACTCTCGATTTTGTAATGTTGACTTTTGTTTTCAATTTTGGCTTTAATTTACACTTTTTTGTTTTCCATCACAAATTTACACTTTTTACCCGATAATTTTAATATAATATACAAATATAATAGTAGCTAATATATATCTGATAGAATAATTGCTAATATATATCCAATAAAATAATAACTAATATATATCCAATTTACATTTTTTATCCTATAATTTAAATATAATAACTAATACATATCCGATAGAATAATAACTAATATTTATCCAATAAAATAATAATAATATATATCCAATAATATAATCTATCATATATATATATATATATATATATGGGTTGTATTCATTTGCACATGAGATTTTGGGTGCACATGAAAGAATAAATCCTAGCCCTCGGATCAATAACTATAAATGGTGAAGATTTAATGAAACTTACATAGAGAAGTATCTCCGATCCGATCATCTTCTTTCTTCTTCTCCGGCAGATCTCCAGCGAGTTCTACAGCAGTCATCTTCATCTCCGGCAGAGGCGGTGTAATCGCCGGCAACATCTCCGGCGAGAATCAGTTTCGTTTTCGGGTGCTTACGGTACGGGCCAGAGGCCCTTATCCGTTCTAAACTTAACCGTCAAGGGACGCATATGGGAATGGTATGGATTTAATGGGCGGCGATCCAAGAGATGGTGGTGATTTGATACGGTACGGGCTCCGCCCTCACCATCTCCGTCGCAAGCACCGTCGTTGGAAGAGGAGAGAGAAAGAGAATACGACGGTGGTGGTGGTGGTCGCCGGAAGAGGAAGGTGGTCGTAGATGATGCTGGTAGTGTTGGTGGTTGTCAGAGACGGTGGTGATGGTGGTCGCCGGAAGAGGAGGTTGAGAGGAGGAAGAAGATCGTGTGCCTGTGTGTTTGGGAATGGAAGAAGACGGGAAGTAAAAATAGATAGAATGTAGGTTTTTGATGAGATAATCCAATGGCTAGGATTTATTCCCTCATGTGCACCCAAAATCCCATGTGCAAATGAATATACCATATATATATATATATATATATATATATATATATATATATATATATACATATATATAATTAAAAATAAATTAAATTTAATGTAAATATATTAAGATTTTAATAGTAATTGTACTATTTTAATTTTAATATATATTCGTATCCACTTATATATTCAACTTTGAACTTATAAGCTTTTATGAGTTACATGTATAATGTATTAATATCTAATATTATTAATGTCGTAAGTCTCGTGTCCAGTGTTGGACACGAGTCTAAAATCTAGTTAAATTAATTATTTCAAAACTTAATGACTTATTAACCAATCAAATCGCTCAATTTCATTAAATTGACTCCCGCTTATGTCATCATTTAATTTATTTATAAATTAAAAAATTCTAATAATCATTGTCCAATATTTAACTCCATTTAAGAAGCATTTTATCTCTGAATCAAAAAGGTGTATAATTTTCTTCTTTTTTTATATATTAGTTTTGTGTATTAATGTTTGAAGTTAAAATTGTCATTCAAATCAAGAGTCATAATTGTTGTTAAATAATATGAAAACTATCATAATTGTTATATAATTATCATAGAACAGTTGATTGAAAATCAACCAATTCGTCTTATGACCCCGCATTATGATTAAATTAAATACATATACTTGATGTCAAGTACAAGATCACAAGTATGTTTATATTTTAATTCTTAATTATCTTTCATAATAATATCACATTGTGAGTAAAATGGTTTCAAAAAATTCTATAATAGAGAAATTATTATAGCATGTTCCTTTTGGAATGACTACGACAAAGAATTCCATCAATATGTATCAACTAATAATGACATTGACGAACATGTGATTATTGTACTACAAAGTATAACACTTGGAATCGTATATCTTCAAATTTATAAGCTTTAATTACTTAAATCTATGAAGATCTAATACTGATAATATCGTAAATCCCGTGTCCAGTGTTGGACACAAGTCTAAAATCCAGTATATTTCTAAATTATATGTGTACACCGAATTTATAAGGTACTGGAATCTAAATGTAATGCAAACTAAAAGTCTATATGTTACACAGAGTATATGTTGCAAAGAGTTTAATGGATGTAGAATATATTATGTGACCAATTACGTTTAATGATTTCAGTGAATATGATGGACACCGAAGTTATATTAATCCCATGGACTTTAGTATATTCAGTGTCCCTAAGATTACATAGAGTTTATGAGTTACCATATAAACCAACTTGATTAAACATGCATATTATGTGAGGCTGACTTAAAACGTAACAAAAGTAATAAGAGTAACATTATTCTTATTCGTATTAATAGTTTATGATAATGTAAATAACTGTCAGACTACAACTTACGTAAATACTAAAATTATAACTTATAAATATATGATATAGGTGAAAGATGTTAAAACTTGACTAAATAAACATAATATATATAAATTATAAAAAAAATTATGATCTATATTTATTAAATACAATATAATAAACATTTTTTTTTTATCTTTATGCTCATGTATGATCAAAATACAAAATACAAAATCTTTTGCAATATTATTTTCTATAACAATCGAGAAATAAATGTAAAAATGAGATATCATACAAAATCCAATGTGACATGTTTTTACAAATGTCAACTAAATGAAAACATACTCTCTTTTAATTCTATAAAGAGATATAAGATGTAGGACAATATATTGATGCATAAAGTAGAATTTAAATATATATAATGTACATTTATACATTGACTATAAGTTGGCACTAAAATATTATACATATTAATTAAATTTAAATATTTAAAATTAAACTAAAAATGTCTAATAACATCATAAGGGAAAAAGGTGTTAATTTCAATGAAAAAAATTCATACCTTTAGTGTCTACTAAAAAAAATGAAGATACCCTATGATGATCATGCAAATTTAAGCATTAAGTGTTACTCTAAAAGTGACTAATGGAGGAGGAAAACATTAAAAGAAAAAAAAATGTTTAAATAAAGTAATCAAGGAGTTTAAAAAAAATGAAACTATTCTAATTATAAAATAAAACATTGATAAATGTTAACCGAAACTAGCATGGTGTCCGCGCGATGCGGCGGTGACGACGACAATGCGGTGGTCACGGATGGCGGAGACGAATGGTGGTGGTGACGACTAATAGTGTAAGTTATTGATGTAAATCTAATTGATTATAATTAGTGTATATACGTTAAGGTACGTGTATTTATTTCATTAAAATTATTTTTAGTATATTGGTAGAAGTAATTAAATTAGTAACTAAAGAATAAGGTGATTTAGAAAATAAGAAAGGAGTATTTCTGTCATATTGCATAGAGTAACTTTCAACATTTCCAAAAATAGAAAGGGCTAATTTTTTTTTATAATATAATATAGATAAAAAAAAATTAACTCGAATAACATTAAAATGAAGATTACATACAACTATCCATAAATATAGGAAAAATACAACCGTATCAATAATTCTTTTTTAGTTAAATCATTAAAAAACTTGTAAAAAAAGGAAAATGTGACAAATAAGAAAAAATATGACGCGACAATCAAATATTGATGTCAACTAAGCTTAAATTATCCTCTCATAATTATATATAGAGATTATATTATCAACTAGATTATTAACCCGCGTAATACGCGGGGTGAACATATAATACTACTGATATTTTGATGTTTTATAATACTAATATATTATACATGCATAACTATAAATAAAGGATAATAATAAATTTATCTAAATATTTGTTTGAAATCAACTTAACAATAAGATGATGTCATTTTGAAAAGTACACAACATTTTTCAAACCATCATCTATTTAATTTATAGTTGAATATGAATCCAACCACCATGAATCACTTTTTTCGGCTTTTGCAAATCAAAACAAAAATAATAAAGTAAAGAATGATCCAAAAATAAGGTTATAACTTTTAAATTTTTCCATACAATATACAAAATTGAAATTCCATACACATTATGACAATTTGTGAAGAGTTGTTTACATTTTTTGGTACTAATCCCTAAAATTAAATAGTGGAATGTGAGCATGTGACTCTCATATTTGTACCCATTTTTTGACAAAATGAAGAAGTGGAATTTGAAAAGAAAAAAAAAGATTTCTAATAAAGAGGGATAAAAGATGAGATAATTTTTATAAATTTGAATGAAAGTTTGCAAAACACATGACTTTCTTTTTATTTATTTATTTATTTATTTTGCTTGAAGTTATCTTGTTTCTCAATTTGTAAAAATAGATTAATTCTTTAAATGAAACACGTTTCTTCCAAAATAAGATGAAATTAAAACATAAAGTAATCTATTCCCAAAAAATCTATATCTCCATGTCTTCAATATTTTTTTTCTACCAAAATAAAATAAAATAATTTCATTTCCATTTTTTGCATACCCTTATTGAAATTCACGTGTCAAAAGTTTTTTAGTTTTACATTGATTTTTAAGTTAATGCGTTAGAGTTGATTTATCATCTTTCATAGATATATGATAATGATAAATCAACCTAAAAATCAATTTAAAAATTAACACGGGTAACAGAATCATGACATTTGAAAGAATTAAAGGATATAATTGAGGAAAAACTTTAATGGAATCCACATATCAAGTATTTATATGATTATTTATGAATTAATAACACTTTACATAATATACTAAAAGTTTAAGTGTATTAAATTAAATGAAAAAAGTATTGTAAAAAATAGATACAAATCATTACTCAATAAGCGATTGTAGAATATATAAACTAAGTGAAATAAAAACATATATGGCAAATACATCCGGTGGACACGATTAAAAAGATAATAATGTATGCAAGAAGTTTTAATATTTACTCTAAAAAGAAAACGGGTAGTTCAATCCGAAAATTTATAAATATCCGATTAAATGTATATAAGAGATAGTATCTAAAATACATCGTCTACAAAAAATTTCTTTAACTTCATACACATATATTGAGAGAGATTGTTCTAATTTTTTATTAACCAATAAAAAACTTAATTCATTCCATTCAAACATTATTTATGTTTGTTTTTAATTGCTATAACTAAGAATACATTCAGTTCTTGTAAATTGTATGGGCATAATTTTAATAACTTTTTTAAAGTTTAAAACATAAAAAAATAATTAAAGTAAACAAGGTGATCTATTTATATGTGGATATCAAATTCTAGGATTAGATAAATAAATAAAGTATAAGCTAAACTCGTATTAAAATCATACACATTAAAGAGTATTTAAAAATAAAAATGTTAAAGGTATTCAAATTGTTCAGTAAAATTTTCGAAATATCTACCAATAAACTACAACATTGTATATCTCTTAAAACGATATGTGATCTTTTAATGACCCGTGTCTTATTCATTTTAAATTTAATTAATTTTTTTTTTGTAAAGTTAGTTTCGATTCAGACGTGCTGGAGGCAATTTTAACCAACAAATCACTGGACCTCCAACCCCCTTCTCATGAAAAATACCTTGAGATGAGAAACCCAAGACTCTAACCCGAGACCTTGAAGAAAACTCACATCTGGGGTCCACATAGTGGATTTAGAAGGTACTCCTGGCCAACCCACCTAAGTGGAGTTGGTTAATTAATTAATAAGACCATAAATTTTATATCATAATCTATAAATTTTGGAATACATCTTCTAAAGTTTTTATATTAATATTATATTATTAACGACAAGATGACACGATGCGATTTTAAAACAAAAAAGTTACTATTTGATTATAAATTATATATATTATTATTATTATATTATTTATTTTTGTCAATACGTTTATCTTGTTGGATCAGTGGTAAACACCCTTGTCTTTGGAGACAGAGGTCATGGGTTCGATCCTCATCCCATGCAAAGGTTGGAGGGCTTTTTCTACCATTTAGGTAGAAACTGAAAGCAGCCTCTCTACTTAGGTAGAGGTAAGGTCTGCCTACATCTTAACCTCCCCCATACACCGTCGAGGTATTGGGGCTCAAAACCTGCAGAATTCGGCACTAAGCAGTTACGTACTTACTTACTTTTTTTTTATTGTGGTTGACAATACTTAATAATGAATTATGTGATTAGTTTTTAGTTACCAAATTAGTGGGTAACTTATTTTCTATATCTACAAAAGCTTTAAATTCCAAAAATATAGAATATAGAATACTCAATCTGGACGTAAGCCTTAATGTCATCTAATAATTTATAATTGTTGAAAGTTCTTACATTAACACAATCAGTAATTATTAATTGTGTTTTTTTAAAAAATTAGTAATTTAGGGAATAAATCTAAAAAAAGTAGATGATGTAAGCAAAGTAATTCAAAGGTTAAAATTTAATTTTGTTTTTCATCCAAGGGCTATGATTTTTTTTAAAATGAATTTAGGGGGTTGTTTTATTATTATTTAGAGATGTCTTTTAATTAGAAACCGCAGTTCACAAAAAATAAACTAATATTAAGTTAGATCAAATGATTTGTGCATAATAATAAAAGTTAGAGGTCATAAGTTCTAATCTTATATTTAGTTTTTTTATTTGCTATTTAAATTTGATATAAAGAAAACAAATGTCCACGTAGACAAATGATAACGTAGCAAATGAAATGTCACATAAGCATTAAAAAATTATAGATTTATATGTTGACATATCCAAAAGATACATTAAACTTACCATAAAATGTCACCTAAGCAAAAAGTTTAGTTGGCACGAAAAAGATAAGTGACACCTAGGACAAAAATTATCTTCTCTTAGTTATATAGAGAAAAACCCTACAATATTGTTAAGGAAGTTTTTCAGTTATAAGGAATTGCAGTCGACTAGTTTTGAGCAGAGAGTTTATTGTTCTTGTGTGTTGCTGTCGAAATCTAAGCCCAGAAACAAAGTGCATCTCGCCAATTTGTTTGAAGGCTTTCCGTTTGTGTTATTGTGTACTAATAATATTGATTAAACAAATATAATCAAAGTTATTTTAAGAGGATTCTGCACTCTCAACATAATCATACAATCTCGTTAACGATTTATACGTTACCGGGACTTTTAGAAACAAAGTAAATTTTTTTATATAATATCATGAAATTCCTTTATATATTTTTGTTAATGCAATAGGTACTCATATATATAAATTATCTTGTTAGTCAATTTAATATCTGCAAACCGAGTTATAATATATCAACAACAAAAGTTGTATACATTTTTTTAGTTTTTTCTTCTTTTTTTTTTGCATTTAAAATTTTAGTTAAAATGCTCGGGTTGAACCCGGGTTGATTAACTAATAAAATGATATTTAAAAATACTTTGGTTTAATTTAAATTGAAATATACGGATACCCACGTAATGCATTAGCGGTGATAGCGGTGATGGTAGGTGGCGGTGGTGGAGGTGACAGGTGGCTACGGTGGTGGACGGATGGCGGTGGAGGTGGTGTGGTATTAATGTAAAAGGTAACAAATATAAATAGGGGTAAATCTAGTTATTTTATGGATTGAAGAATGTAAATGAAGGATATTATAAGTATATTTGATAAAAATATTTAAATTATTAAATAAAAAAAATGATAATTTGTGTATTTTAAAGGATAAATGTTGGAAAAAAAAAGAGAGGATTGGTTTTTTTCTTATAGGAGCAAATATATGTGTTATCTATCATCAGATTTGACTCATGAGAGTGGAATTGAAACCAACACAACCAAAAAAAGATTGGTGTTAAATTCACCTTTTGTTTTATTTTATTTTCTTTCCCTTAGTAGCTGTTAGGAGATAGAAATTTTTTAAAAAAACTTTTATAATAAAAAAAATTAACCTTGTTTGGAAGTGAAGGTTTGGTATTTTATTTATAAAAAACCTCCAAAAAGCTTTTTATTTAAAAATAAATAAATAAAAATAGTTAAAAATATCTTCAACCCCTAGTTATTAAATTTATCCAATCATCCTCAAAATCTTCGATCATATTCCCAAATCCCAATTCGCATAGCAAAATTGTCTTTATAGTTTCCATTCTACTCGTTCGCACACGAGTAATTTGCATTAGGAGGTTGGCATTGGATGGAAGGTGAATGCGTGGTTGGTGAGACACCACGAGGGAACACCGCCGCCAACGGTCCACTACGAGTGGTGGGGTGAAACTGCGTGGTCAAGCCACGCATTTGATATTGCATTTTGCGCATGTGTCTCAATGCAACGGTCACTTTTTCGAGCCGTTGAAATTTACTTTATATATATATATATATATATATATATATCTTTTCACCTTCCCTATATATATACTACACATAATACATATCTCATTTTATATACACAAAATCTCAAATTTTATAACTTTACCTTCAAATACAAATCTCATATTTTACACCCTTTATCTTCATGGCTAATAATTAGGCATAAGCAAAAATCCCAAAAAACCGAAACCGAACCGGTACCGATGGTATTCGGTATCTGTATCGGTATTGGAGATTTGGCTTAAACGGTTTCGGTACCGATCGGTTTGGTACGGGAAACCGGATAATAATACCGAAATTGACTTTCTGCTTTCTAAACAGATTTTGAATTGGAATTGCATATATATTATTATTAGTTTTCATTACTGAGATTGTTGAACATGTATATAAAAATGTAAATTTGCTTGCAACTTGTTTAGTCAGATTTAGTCTTAAAAGAGATTTTTATATAAATGGCTCACCTCCTATCTTCCAATAATTATAAAAGAGCCTCTTAAAATCATTTTTGAAAAAATCGTAACCCTTAGATGAAAAACAAAATTGAATTCTAGCCTTTAGATTATTTGGCTTACCTCATCTTCCTTTTTCAGATTTGTTTACTAAATTATTAAAATTACTATAATACTAATAAATAGATAAATAAAATAACTTTGTTTCTTCTTTAATAAATATATAAAAGCAAATTTCCTCTTTGATATAAACACGTACAAATGCGTTCTTTAACGTTAGTTTTTTTTCTTTCAAAAATCAATGTAATGATTTGTTAGGATGATAAGTATTTTTTAAAACTTTTTTCCTTTAATTTAATCTGGGATTAGGTATGTATTATATGTAGTTTGTTATAGGGATAAAAAAAAAATAAAAATATAAAGCTATAGTAATTTTACTCAAAAAATTGACTCTAAAGCTAGCTTAATAATTGTACAAACATAAAAAGAGACATCATATTTAAACACGCTTATTATAATTTTACTCAATGGCGTATAGTACTAAGTCATGTTGATAGACCGATAACTTTCTTGTATTACATTAACTAAACAAAGTCATATTATCATATCTAGAATAATATAGATATGTAAACTAAAAGTTCAAATTTACAAAGAAAAACATATGAATAACATTACAATTATCCGATATGACAAAATCTAAATAGAAATGTAAGATGTAGGTGGACCAATAGAACAGTCTCACGTGCCGGTGACACTTTTCATTAGCCTCACGTTTAATGATATAACAATTATTCGCTTTTTAACATGTATTAAACTATGTATATACATTATTATAAAAACCATCCATGTAATTAAATATATAATTTAGTCCGCGTACGCGGGATAATAATCTGATAGTAGTAAATACTACGGTCAAAAATCAACAACAACAGTACTCAATCCGGCAAAGCAGTCGGGTTTGAGGGAAGTGAGATGTAGACAACCTTACCCTTACACAAAGGTAGAGAAGCTGGTTCTGAAGGACCTCCGGCCTAGGGTTTTACCGCTTGTAAAAAATTTTAACGGCAAGACGGAGCCAAGTCGAAGAGGGAGTAGTCTCAATCTCAGATCTACTCTCGATCTTAAAAAGAGGCCGAGAGAGCTCCCAACGGCTCTCTAGAGAGAGAAGAGAGAAGAGAAATGTAATATATAAATACTTGTACGGTCAAAAATACCAGACATACAATTTGTTATTGTAAATGTAATATATATAAATATAAATAAGGACACCAAAATCCAATTCGAATGGCAAGCAAGTAGAAACGCCTATAGATGGTAACTAACAACAAATATCAAGCATTTCTATACTTTGTAACCTCAACTGTGGTTCTCCAATGAAGATATAGAACACCCCCATTTTATTTCATATATGCTAGAAGATAATCAATTGCATCGGCCAAAATAGAGGTTATGATTTTGTTTTATATTAACAAGAAAAATAATCGCATTGGAAATTTTTTCTATCTCTTTTCGGTACTATTCGGTATTGGTACCGAAAAACCTGTACTGATATCATAACTTCGGTATGATATTCGGTTTCTACATTTGATGGGTTTCGGTATTAATCGGTTCGGTACCAGTTCGGTACGACAACAATACGATGACTCTTCGGAATGTTAAAATGGCGATCCAAGTCCACCTGAATTATGACTCCAGACACCGCTCTGAAGTAAACAACGTCATTTAGAGCGTATCCGACAACAAGGCGGCTTACCAAGCCGAAATCAACCAGTTGAAGCTCCCAATCGGGTTCGTAGTGCCACCGAGAATGAGTATGTGGTATATCTTCGACAGAAGATCGATTGGCTGGATCAACTTATTTTCTAGCTTACCACCACCTCCTCGATGTTGACGGCAACGCTAGACCACGGTCGGTGGTGGTCGGTATGTAGATTACCATACTTACCCAGAAGAGGAGTATGTATCTCTTCCACCTGACGACGTTGCCGGGTCTGTTGAACCATTCTACTACATTCATCGAAACGAAGATGACAGTACTGTGGACTCGGACTATTCCGAGTGTTAGTATTTTATTATAATTATGTTTGTTATGTTTTTATTTATTATGTAATGTTTTAGTATTATGTATTTTTAATTTTATTTATTATGTAATGTTTTAATTTAATGAAATTTTACTGTTTAAATAAAATGAAAATTGTAGTGAGTGGTGAAGTTAGTGGTTGGATGCTAACAAAATTTGGATGAGTGTTGAGTGAATGGTGAAGTCGAGGTGATATAAAATGATTGGTTAAAAGTGAGTGGTGAAATATAGGCTATGTTTGGCAAGAGCTTTTAAAGAACTTTTGGGGAGCTTTAGCTTTTAATTTTGAAAAAAAAACTGTTATTGTGTTAAAAGCTTTGTTTGGATGCAACTAGCTTTAACTTTTATTTAAAAGAAAAAGCTCCAAAATGAAACGCTTCTTGAAGTAGCGTTTCAGAAACTTTAGCCATTAAAAGTACACAAATACCTCTTAAATTTGCAGCTACAACTATCATACCAAACAATTCTAAAAAATAAAAGCGCTAGATAACAGTTTTGCTTAAAAACTACAGCTTATAGCTTCAACTAAAAACTACATCTATTAGTTACAAAGTAGAATATCCAATGTTGACCTTATTTTTTCATTTGGAGATCCCCATTTCTTCTTAAAAAGCCAAGACATGTGTGTAATTAAAAATATTTGACAAAGAAATAAGTTTTCTATTTAAGATAACAGATAAAGAAAGAATAAAAAAAATATTTTTATTTCTTTAAAATAAAATAAAATAAATCTATTTCCGTTCCATTCAAAATTTTACATAAATAAAAATATAAATTGATCTATCATTTTCCTTTTAAGTTTTAATTTACTTGAAAAAAAGAAAGAAGAAAAAAGACCTCAGATTCATTCGTTTGCTTTCCAGCTGTACGTAGTGAATATATAAAATAATAATAATAATAAAAGTTTGTAATAGTCCGTACATGTATAGCTAGCTTACTACTGCTACATCCCATCAGCTCTCAGTAAACAAAACTTTAATTCACCCCATTTTCCATCTCAGTAAACAAAACTAAACAAAACCCCCATCATTTTTCTTACATGCATACACAATAAATAATAATAATAATAATAATAATAATAATAATAATAATAATAATAATAATAATAATAATAATAATAATAATAATAATATATTGATGATGATGATGATGGAAGGTGAAGGAGAAGAAGTAGTAAATAAGGTTAAGAAGAAAAAAGAAGAGTTTTTAGATATAATATTTTCATGGTCTCTTGATGACATTCTCAACCAAGACCTTTACAAAAACCAGGTATTTTGTTCTTCTTTTCATAATGAAAAATTTGTTGTAAATAAAATGTGTGGATTTATTTGGGGGGTAAAAAAAAAAGAAAAAGAAAGAGATCATAGAATAGCTCAATGATTGTAGCTTATTAGTTTTTGTTTTGAATATGTGAGGTTTACTACATACTCTACTCCTATATGTTTTGGGACAAATAGCTAAAAACACGACTTTTCAATCAAATTGTTGCTAAGTTGATATTAGTACAAAAAATAAGTTCAATGTAGGAGGAGGACTGCAGTATTTGTGGCCGGGTTTGTTTTGATACAATGATACATATAGAATTTGTAAATATTTTTAAGGTCAAAGTATTAACTATTTGACCTCAAAGTCAACGTTGCTGCTTTATAGAATTTGGACTCGGATGTTTTTGATGATTGGGCAGGTGGACAGGATACCCCATACTTTTGATTCGGAACAACAGTATTTTAGTTGTTTTGTTTATCCTTTGCTTGAGGAAACACGTGCCGAACTAGCTTGCTCTATGGAGGTCATACATAGATATCCATCTGCTCACATTCTCTCTATTCACGAGGTCAGACGCGATGGAAAAGCTGTGTATGATGTTAAAGTTGGTTCGTGGAGAAACACATCTTTTGAACGTGGCAAACCGCCTTACCACACATTACCTGGTGATCTTCTCATTTTCATGGATGGAAAAGCAGAGTCTGTTTCTGATTTGCAATGCATGGGAAGAACATGGGCGTTTTCCTTAGTTAGCAAAATCACAGAGAATGATTTTGAAGCTCCATCATCACGATTCACAGTTAAAGCTTCACAACCTCTGGAATTCCAAGATGGGATGTTTGTCGTTTTCTTAAAAAATATTAAAATCCAGACAAGGATTTGGGATTCACTGCACATGAATGGAAATATGAATATCATTAAAGCGGTTCTTGACCCCCATTCTATGGTAAGTTGTTAAATGAAAATATTCGTTTTATAAAGTGATAATATCGTTATTTTTTAAAAATTATTTATATGTTGTCTACAGGTCAAGAAGAATTGCAATACCTGTTCTTTTGATTTCGATAGTCTTTCTTCTCAAAATATAAATCTGTTGGATAAGCTGAACGAATCACAAAGAGCAGCAGTTATCGCGTCCCTTGAGAAAACAGAATGTAATCACAATTCGTACGTGGAACAAATACGGGGACCACCGGGTACAGGAAAAACAACAACAGTTAGTGTTTTGCTATATGTTCTCTTGCAAATGAACCGTAGGACTCTTACTTGTGCACCAACAAACATTGCTCTGTTACAACTAGCTTCACGAATGCTAAGTTTGATTAAGGAATCATCTAAAACTACAACTGCTATTGGTGATTCCATTTGTTCGTTCGGAGACATCCTTTTATTTGGCAGCAAGGAAAGATTAAAAGTTGGTGCAGAGATAGAAGACATATATATGGAGCATCGGGTCGAAAGGCTTATAGAATGCTTTGGGTCTTTGACTGGTTGGAAGCATTCCATGAGGTCTATGAATGTTTTACTTGAAAATTGTGTATCTCAGTATCACGTCTTTCTAGAAAATCAGTTGTTCAAAGAAAACCAACTTGCAAATGAAAATCAAAGTCAAAATGAATGTAAAACGAACAAGTTACAAGTCAAATCATTCCTTGAGTTTGTGCAAGATCGGTTTCGTTCTTCGGTAATGCCACTTAGAAGATGCATCCTTACATTCTTTACTCATGTCCCAAGAAGTTTCATGAAGGAATACAACTTCCATAGCATGATACATCTTTTGGATAACTTAAGTTTATTTGAATCCTTGTTGTATGAAGAGAACTTGGTTTCAGAAGAACTTGAGCACCTTTTCACATCTAAACCATTGCCTGATGAGCTGGAGGATATGTCGTCAATTAATTCTGTTAGAGTTAAGTCTATATTGGTTCTAAGAGGTCTGCAGATATCTCTTGAAGCACTAGGTCTTCCAGATGTTGTAAAAAGGCATGCAATAGTAGAGTTCTGTTTCGAAAGAGCTTCTCTTATATTTTGCACAACATCGAGTTCGTACAAGTTGCATATGGTTCCAATGAAGTCTTTGAACATTTTGGTCATAGATGAAGCTGCACAGTTAAAAGAGGCCGAGTCCACTATTCCTCTTCAGCTTCCTGGGATGAAGCATGCTATTCTCATTGGAGATGAGTGCCAATTACCTGCAATGGTTACAAGCAATGTATGTTTTTAACGTTTTTTCTACTTCCTATTGTTATAATTTATCTTTTTTCATTTAACCTGATTGAATGCTTGTGGACAGCTATGTATTGAATCTGGCTTTGGCCGGAGCTTATTTGACAGACTGAGTTCTGTAGGCCATTCTCGACATTTACTAAATGTTCAGTATCGAATGCATCCTTCCATCAGTTTCTTCCCTAATTGGAAGTTCTATCAAAATCAGATCCTTGATGCTAAAAATGTGTTATGTGAAAGTTATGAAAAGCGATATCTTTCAGGACCAATGTTTGGTTCGTATTCATTTATAAATATTGTTGGAGGAAGAGAAGAAAAGGGTGATGATGGACAAAGCAAAAGAAATTTGGTTGAGGCAGCTATTGTGATTAAGATTGTACAAAATCTTTATAAAGGTGCGCATATCTTTCATATTCTTATCCTAGGGCAAAAAGGCAGAGTGTTAAGTTACATCTTCAAATCATTTAAAATTATATATACCTTTTTCTATTGCATGTTTCTCAGTATACGTGTAACCTCTCTTCTTTGACACTTGTAGTATGGAAAGACTCGAAGAAGAAGCTTACTATAGGTGTTGTATCTCCTTATGCTGCCCAAGTTGTTATAATCCAAGAAAAACTTCCTCACAAGTATGAGAAACTTGGTGGATTTTCAGTAAAAGTGAAATCGATTGACGAGTTTCAGGGTGGAGAAGAAGATGTTATTATTTTATCGACAGTCAGATCTAATAGCCATGGATCTGTTGGATTCATGTCTAGTCCACAAAGGACTAATGTTGCCCTCACCAGAGCAAGGTATGGAATGTATATAAGATGCAAGAAATCTTCAGTGTCTACAATAGCTTTCTGTTTAAAAAGTATGTCTGACTATGTATATTTGTTGTCTTCAATTTTTTGTCCAGACATTGTCTATGGATTTTGGGAAACGAAAGAACCCTGACTAATAGTGAATCTGTATGGCAAGAACTAGTTCAAGATGCAAGAAATCGCCATTGTTTTTTTGATGCTGATTCTGATGAATGCTTGAATATGACTGTTATAAATACAAAGAAAGAGCTAGAGCAACTTGATGATCTAGTTAACGAGAGTAGTATCCTTTTTAAACATGCAAAATGGAAGGTATATGTTAATACAATACTTGACTGAAATATGTTAATATGCAATATTCTACTATTGCTCATCATATTTGTTGCTCATCATGCCATTAGGTCTTGTTCAGCGACGACTTCAGAAGATCATTTGGAAAGCTGACTACTGCTCGTTTAAAGAAGCTTGTTTTAAGTCTTTTGTTGAGACTCTCTGGTGGTTGGCGGCCCAAAAACCGAAGTGTAGACTTGCGTTGTGAAAAATCCTCACATATTCTGAAACAGTTTAAGGTTGCAGCGTTATACGTTATATGCACAATTGACATCATCAAGGAATTCAATTATGTACAAGTTTTGAAGGTTTGGGATTTATTACCTTATGAAGAGATTCCAAAACTCAAAAGGCGTCTTGAGAATATATTTTCTGCATACACAGATGATTATATTAATCGTTGTACAGAAAAATGTGTGGAGAGGTAAGCTCATTTTCGAATAGGTCAATATGGTGATATCTCTAACTGGTCATGTAAAAGAAACTAGTTCGAAGGAAAACTAGTCGAGTCGGTTGGATAGTTTGGAAGTCGCCCCAAATATTCATTTAATGATTAAAACAACTTTCAGAACAATTCATGTATTAGAATAGTATTATGAGTAACTTGTTTTTGTTATCGACCCCATAAGTTAGACAGAAACTGGTTTATGGTTCATCAAACCTGTCCATGAATGTTTCACCCCCGACTACAAACGGACCTATCTCAACTCGAATTTGCTTTGGTCGTTTTATTTTCCCACATTTAAACTATTTCAGACCATACATGCAAATTTAATGTTCTTTTGAACTTTGTTAATGTTGTTCAGGAATTTGGAAGTTCCTAAGAGTTGGATGGCATCCGAAGAAATTATACGATTTTGTTTTGTAAGGAATACTGAACTGAGCTCTGGTGATTGTAAAAGTCATGTTGAAAACTCAAAGGTGAATGAAAGCTTGTTGCTTATGAAGTTCTACCCCTTGTCAGATGGGGTTGTGAAACATTTGCTTTCTGATAAAGAACAACTCGATCTACCCATGCACGTCAGTGATGAACAAATGGAGATTATTCTATTTTCGAAAAGCTCTTTCATAATTGGGCGTTCGGGAACAGGAAAAACCACTATATTGACTATGAAGTTGTTCCAAAATGAACAATCTTTTTATATTGCTTCTGAAGGGATTTATGAAGGGGAGAGGAACAGTATCAGTGATTCAAAAGGTGTTGATGAATCTAAAGACAGAAAACCAAGTGTTCTCCGCCAACTTTTTGTGACTGTCAGCCCAAATTTGTGTCATGTTGTGAAGCAACATGTTTCCCACCTCACAAGGTGCGCACATACTTGTTTCTTGTTTCTTATCTCTTTTCTTTTTGTTGCATTCGTTCTGTTTTCTGACTTTAAGCTTTTGTTTGTGTTTGACAGTATTTCATGTAATGGGAATACATCATTAGAGGTCAATCTTGATGATCCCGACTTGATATCAGAATTCAGTGATATCGCAGACACATTTATTGACATTCCAGTGAAAACTTACCCCCTTTTTATAACATTTCATAAATTTCTAATGATGTTAGATGGCACATTGGGGAATTCTTTCTTTGAAAGGTTTCCAGAGGCAAGAGAAGCTTCTCATGGTAACCATATAAGTTCAAGATCCATTGCATTGCAAACATTTTTAAGACTAAGGGAGGTTACATATGACAGATTTTGTACACTTTACTGGCCTCACTTTAACTCAAGCCTAACAAAGAAACTTGATCCCTCCAGAGTGTTCACAGAAATTATATCACACATAAAAGGAGGCTTGCATGCAGGGGATTATAGTGACGGAAAGCTAAGTTATGAGGGTTACTGTTTATTGGCTGAAAGTCGTTCGTCCACTTTAATAAGAGAGAAAAGAGAAACTATTTACTACCTCTTTCAAGCATATGAAAAGATGAAAAATGAGAGAGGTGAATTTGATTTGGGTGATTTAGTGAGTGACCTCCATCACCGACTAAAAAATGGACATTATGAAGGTGACATCATTGATTTTGTGTATATTGATGAAGTTCAAGATCTTAGCATGAGGCAGATTTGTCTTTTCAAATATATATGCCAAAATGTCAAAGATGGCTTTATTTTTGCTGGTGACACTGCACAAACCATTGCCAGAGGGATTGATTTTAGATTTCAGGATATTCGATCTCTGTTTTATAAAGAGTTTTTAACCGCCAGGATAACTGGAAAACAAGAAAAAGCTCTTGTATCTGAGGTTTTCCAACTAAAACAGAACTTTAGAACTCATGCCGGTGTGCTTGACCTAGCTCAGAGTGTCATTGACGTTCTTTATCGCTACTTTGTTCACTCAATTGATATCTTGGAGCCCGAGACTAGTCTTATATCCGGTGATCCTCCTGTTCTGCTCGAGTCTGGCAATGATGAAAATGCAATCGTGACAATATTTGGGGGCAATGGAAGTGGTGTAGAGATAGTCGGCTTTGGAGCAGAACAAGTGATATTGGTACGTAATGAATGTGAGAAGATTGAGGTTTGTAAATATGTTGGAAAGCATGCGCTTGTTCTGACTATATTGGAGTGTAAAGGCCTTGAGTTTCAGGTGAGTGACTTGATCATTTCTTTTATCAAAGTCTTGTCTTAAAGATTTATTAATATTTTTCGTGATTTTTAGGATGTCTTGCTCTACAACTTTTTTGGGACATCCCCTTTGAAAAATCAGTGGAGAGTAATATATGGATACATGAAGGAACGGAACTTGCTTGATGAGAAACTTGCTCAATCTTTCCCTACATTCAGTGAGGCAACACATAGTGTCTTGTGCTCTGAATTAAAACATTTATATGTGGCTATAACTCGAACGAGGCAAAGACTGTGGATATGTGAGAACAAAGAGGAGCTATCCAAGCCAATGTTTGATTACTGGAAAACAAAGGGCCTCGTTCAGATAAGAAATCTGGATTCTTCGGTAGCACAAGCTATGCAGGTGTCAAGCAGCCCTCAGGAATGGAGGGAGCGTGGTAAAAAGGTTAGTATAGATTCGCTACTTTTTGTGTCTTTTTATTAACTTCTCTCACATGCTTTTGTGATGTTTTCAGCTTTTTTATGAAAATAATTTTGTGATGGCAACAATGTGCTTTGAAAGAGCTGGTAATACTGTGTGGGAGAAATTGGCAAAGGCTTCTGGTCTAAGAGCATCTGCTGATCAAATGCGTTTAACTAATCTCGAAGCTTATCTAGGTTATCTTAGAGAAGCAGCGAGAATGTTTGAGTCGATTGAGAAACACGAGTCTGCCGCTTCTTGTTATTGTGATCTTGGGGAGTATGAAAAAGCCGGTAACTTCTTTTTTTCCCCAACATAGCTGCTTTGTTTGAATAGTGGTTCTATTTTTTGTACTGGTATATATCCGAACATAACCCATAATCTTGTATGTATTTAAAATAGACTTTGCATGACTTTCAACCTGTTTGACACTTTGACCCCATTCCTGCTTTAGCTAAGCTTTTTTAACTGACCCTTTAAGATAAAACACAGCCCAAATCGATACATTTATAGGTGTCACCTCTAAAAGTATCCATACATTCATAGGTGTCACATCTAAAAGTATCCATACATTCATAGGTGTCACCTCTAATAATTGTTCTTACAAGGATCAGTTGAACTCTTCTGATTTTTGTGCAGGAAAAATATATTTGTACAAGTGTGGAAAGATTGATGCAGCAGCAGAGTGTTTTACTTTAGCAGGATGCTACAGAGATGCAGCTGAAGCCTATGCTAAAGGAGATCAGTTCTCCAATTGTCTGTCAGCTTGCAAGAAAGGAAAACTATTTGATAACGGCATACAGTATATAGAATACTGGAAAGAGCATGTGGATGTTAAAAATAATGAACTAGAACAAATTGAGCAAGATTTCTTGGAGAGTTGTGCTTTTAAGTACCATGAACAGAATGATCTCAAATCCATGATGAAATTTGTTAGAGCTTTTGGTTCTATGGAGTCAAAGCGTGTGTTCTTGAGGTCCTTAGGCTGTCGTGATGACCTTTTGTTGCTGGAAGAAGAATCGGGTTTTCTTCTTGATGCTGTTGAACTAGCGAGGTCAGGGGGAGATGTTATAAAAGAGGTCGAACTTTTAGAGAAGGCTGGACAGTTTAAAGAAGCAACAGTATTGTTACTTTGGTATATGTATTTTAGCTCGTTATGGGGTAATGGAAACAGAGGTTGGCCTTTGAAGCAGTTCTCGCAGAAGGAAGAACTTTGTAGAAAAGCAAAGTCACTTGCTAAACTGAACTCAGATTTGTTTTATGATTTTGCTTGTAATGAAATTGAAGTGCTTTCTGATCAGTACAGTAACTTGACAGAGACGTATAAACATTTACAGAATTCCCAGAAGAATAATAGTCTGAGGGGAGAGATCTTGGCGGTTAGAAAGATCATGGACTCTCATTTGCTTCTGAATTCTTCAAGTTTCGACTGGGAAGATGAACTACCAATTGATATCAATAAGCACTGTGATGAGAAGATTTCAGAGAACCGAGTTTCTGTTAGAACTCTGGTTTTTTATTGGAATATGTGGAAGCAGAAGGTTGTGGATGTATTCCAAAGTCTTGGGAGTCTTGAAAACGAAAAATTAAATGAACACAAAGATCAGATTGAGTTCAGTTTGAACTATTTTGGGGTGAGGAAACAGTGTGTGGAAGGCAACATGGTTTACTTGATAATCAACAAGGATGCTGATTGGGTAAGAAACAATGGTGAGGAGGGCATTCACAGCAACGGAAAGCATCTAACTATAGACATCAGACAGTTGGTTAGTGTTATCCGGTCTTATTGGCATTCAGAATTAGTTTCTGTGGGTATAAAGGTACTTGAAACTCTTGTTACACTCCATAAGTCAAGATCAAATGGTTCAGCATTTCATCAAAGCACATCTCTCCTGCACATGTTTGAAGTTTCCAAGTTTCTTTTAAATTGCCAGCATCTTAGCCTCACTTCTGTTTGTAAAAAGAAACTTCATATATTCCTTGGAATCTCTGCAACTTATTTTGATCTTGTGTTTCCGTTAGACTGGCGAAAATCGATATCCAAGGAATTGATTTCTCTAAGAGAGACTAATCTTTCAGCTAACTTGCTTGTTGATATTATACTTCAGAGTTTTGACGGCAAGGGTGACATCACCCATTGGACAATTGGGAGGGTAATGATGATATGTCTTACTTATGGAAAACAGCTAGAAATCGACAATATGGTTGTGGAGGGGCTTCAGTCGTTTCCCTCATGGAAGTCATTTCTTGTGAAATATTTGTCTGGTGTCTTGAAACATGCCCATGTTTCTCTACAACTCCAATATGCTTTGGTAGATACTCTTAAAGGCGACTGGAGGCGTCCTGGCTACATATCTATTCACAGTGTTGTGTATTTCTTGGACAGTATTATTTTCCACATGTTTATCTCTTCAAGGAGTTTTTTCACGACAAGATCTTCTCTTGTTGGATGGCTTACACAATTTTCGTCGGCTGCTCCTCCATATACACATTTATCAGCATCCAATCACATTCATGAGGATAGTGTATACTTTATTGTTCAATTAGTTCAACAAATTCTTTTCAGAGAAAACTGTACATTACCTTGGATACAAAAATCAAAGATTAATTCCTTCTATTACCATCCAATTTTAGCTTTGAAGCTGGCGATGGTAACAATTTTATTTGTTCTGCAAGCAGAAGATGATTCTGGACTCCTTGGTTATATGCTGCTGGGAAGTAAGAATATTCCTCATTTGCTTCCACCGAAGTTTGTATATTGTCTTCTAAAGAACAGGAAGGATCATAATTTGAACTTAACTCCAGAAGTGGTTGCAGAAGCTTTTCTAAGCATAGATGATCCTCTTGTGATTGTTAGTTCAAAAGATAAGAATCCAAGGATTGATGCCCCTTGTGCTATATTTGTAGACCTTAGAAAATCTAAAGAGAAGATAATCAACATATTGTTCACTAAGAAAACTATGCCTTGTGACAACAAAATTCTTCAGAACTTTGCTATCAATATTTCTTCTAAAACTGGGAAAATTCCCAAGGATCTGTTGTCTCTGGCTTCTAACACTTGTTCAGAAGCTAACCCGAATGTGATGAATTCTGTGTCAGAGAGCAGCAACGCAACTGGGGCTCATCAGGTGAAGAATCATGTTAAGGATATAGGCGATGAACCTAGTGATGGTGGTGGTAAAACTCAGGATGTGAAAAACAAGAAAGGGAGAGATAAAAGAAATCGGAAGAAGGGTACAAGAAATGGACATAGTGGCCAGACTTCCTCAAACAATGTTAATGGTGAAACAATTAGCGTGAAGCCTCTCGAATTTGAACCACACTGTCTTAAAAGCATAGCGGAATTTATAAATGAGAATAAAGGAGAGTCGTTGAGTTCATCATCGGCTATAGCCTTGATAAAAGTAAGTACATTATGGTTTTTGTGGCTCTACATATCATCACTGGTATTTTCTTTAATGCATTCTGATATGAGTATTATGTTCTGTTTTCAGAAAAAAAATGAAATGAATTTGCACTCATGGGCTGAATTTATTGAGGATTTAAAGCCCCGTGTGGGAGAAGATGCAAAATTACGTGAAGACTTGATGTTGTGGGAGATGTATTATGCTGAAGTTAATTTGAGGTTAGACTTTGCTATATATCATGAACTAATAAACTAGAGTCCACTAAGAAACCATTACCTTCTGGTGTTTAACTAAGTAAAGATTTTTTTTGGTTGCCTTAATCCTTTTCAGCATAGTAACGGAGAAGGATTTGCAACTGATGGTGAAGAAGCTGCAGGAAAATGGTTTGATAGAGCTATCACCCACGACTCAGGACTCAAAGGCAGTTTCAGGGAGCAGCAGCACCACTGAGTTTAAAGAAACACAAAGAGATGAGAAAATGAATCATGCTGAGGAAACATGTGACGGTTCAGCTGTGGAAGTGGTGTTAGAGAATCAGAGTGGTGGTGGTAACTCTGAAGATGCACAAAAGAGCAAGAAAGGGAAGGGAAAGAAGGGTAAAGAGAAATGATGTGTGGGATAAGTATTAAATAGCCAATGGTGTCTGCTTCTTATGTTTTTTTTTTTACTTTATGTGTACGTCTTGCAGGAAAGAATACTACGTTATGGACCTTATGTAATGGAAAATTTCAGTAAACCTTATGACGACGGGGTCTCATGAATCTCAGGTCATTTTCAAACCACATATTTGTAGTTAACAATTTGGTCTCACCAAGTGACCATTGACCTATTGGCGGCCCCTAAGAGGCTAAGATTGTACTTGACTCTAACTGTATTAAACATTCTTAGAAACCCATTTGTAATTAAAAAAAAAAAAAACCCAGATAGATTAACATTAGACTAGAAAGTAAAAGAAATTAGACAATCATGACTACAGAGGATATATAGGTTTCACCCAATTTAATCGGCAAGATCACCTAACAACTATGTTGGTTTTAGAGAAAATTACTAATGTTTGTTTTTAATGGGGTTTGGGCGTATGGCATCGAGTATTTTGTTGGGAGAAGTAAATAGATTGATATCTTTATGATAAAAGCCTTTTAGCAATTTAGTTACAAGTAGGGTGTTTAGTTAAAAAAGGGATATATTTTCTCTTCTCTTCTTTTCTCTTCTTTTTTCTCTCCTTAATAAAGCAAGGTTCTTAATATTAACCTCTTCTAAAAATCTGCCAAGTGACAACCTGACCCTTTTATTTTATATAATTATTGTTTCCGGTGCGTTAACTTTTTGTGAATTTTTATCCATTATATTAGATTTATATTTGATCTCAGCCTTATAAATTCTCCCAATTAAAATGGCTGATTAGTTATTCAGATATATCAACGTGGGATAATATAAACACAATATAAAATACAACTAAAACCCCTATTTTTTGCCATCTATTTTGTTACTGAATTTAAAGTCTGTTATTGACCTACCACGAAATCAGGAATTATTAATGGGGATATTGAGTTCTGCATAGTATTTTATGGTTTCTACACCATCAAAAGTTTATTATCGGTGGGTTAATCAAAGAAGTATTATGGATCTTACAACCTAGAAATCATTCATCTCACATTCTCACATGGTCTGCTTCTAGACTATTATAAGTTCAAGAGAGTATGATAGTAAGTAGAGTGTTTTTAATCTTTCCAAATAAGGTAAGCACAAATCCTAACTAAATTGTTCATTTGTTTCTATGTCAGTAGCAATAGATTATTGAAATTGAAGACAATGGATTAGTTTGTTTCCAATACACAAATTGTACGTATGTATGTGAAATTTTTTTTTTCTGGATTTACAATGAGACAAGATAAAAAATGTATATGCTTTTTTAATATAAAGATGAACAACATGTGTTTGATGAAATTCCTCACTTAATATATCATCATTGTTTTTAGGGACTAGGGTATAGTATATGTTGCTTTTATCAAGATAAAATAAAAATTTTCTTTGGTTCACATGGGTCAAGAATGGTATAAAAAAAGTTGGATGTTTGGGATGCATATGTAGTAATACAAAACTAAACATTGGGTTTCAGTTTAGGGCCTTTAGGCTATTCCCGGAAGAGTGGCTTTTATATATGGTGATGACGGTTAATGAGCCAATGGAATTTATCAACTCTCGAGTAGCTCACTTATAAAGCTGAATAGTAGCATTTTTATAGATAAATCGAAGAATAAATATGCTTGAAACTTCTAAATATGTTCATGTCTTGTCGATGGTTTTTAAGTATGCATGTGTACTCAATGCATATATCTTTCAAAGTTTGGCAATCAGGCCTGAATTCATACAAGCGTATTCCTAAAGTGTACCCAGCAGTCTTATGTTAATTGGACAAAAGAAACCACGTACAAAGGCTAGGGACCATACAACCTATAAATCCTTCATCTAATCATCTCACATGATCCGCATGTATTCTTCATTATTATAAGTTCAAGAGATAATGATGTGTAAGTTGAATTTTTTAATCTCTCTATTTCTTGTATGTAATATTGAATGTATTCATTACATTAATAACGATGTTGTTTCTTGTATGTTATGTATTAGTTAATTAATAATAATGATAATGATGTTCATGTTTATTGATTTTTTACCTTGGGAGGCAAAGCTAATCTCGTGATATTTGTGCTATGTATACAGCTATACATGCGAATATATACTTATATAACATCCAAATCAACGTACACAATCGACTTGGTTTTGTTAATATAGTTAATCATTACATCTCTTTGCATTCCACTAGATATGTTAGTAGCTTTTATTGTGCATGTGAACATGAGGATATAGAAATATATTTCTTTGCAATTCCACGGTGCTTTATTGGCTTAAATATCCAAACTTTAGTTACAATTATCAGTCACGATCAACTTTGACAAATTCAAATTGTGAAGTTGTTTTCATGGATCATCTTACTCCTTGTGGGAGGGTGTTTATTTTTTAAGCATTCTAAGCTTCTTAGTTTGGCATCATATCATATATGTATTAAACAAATAATGTGTCAATTCTCTTTTTTTCTTGTATTAAACAAATAATGTGTCAATTCTCTTTTTTTCTGTTCGTACATAGGTGATGCATGTAGTCGAGCTTGATGACATTCTAAACAAACATTCAATTTGAGTTGCTATTTAGCTATGTTAAATTCAAATGTAAGCTATAAAAGACCTTTATTAAATGTAACCCGAGTTACGCACGGATATTGTTCTAGTTAGCATAATTCCCGTCTAACGTTAAACAAGAAGGAGAAATTAATAGCAAACCTCTCGAAAAACAAAATAATCTCTTTTATAAAAACCTCCCATTTTATTTTTATTTTTATTTTTATTTTTATTTTTATGCATATAAGACAATTTTCAAATAAAATTTTGCAAACTTAAATATATCAAATTTTACCATTGTCTTAAAGATGTGCATTATAAACTTACACTGTGAATTAGAAAACATAATTTTGATGAATAAACTTATAGTTGTTCTCACCAACTTGAGTATATTTACCGTATATTACCCCGTATCCATAATATTATCTTATCAGATGGTAAGGTTATTATTTTATTTTTTTTCTAATTCTTTAAATCTCAAAACCAAGATGTTAGGGGGGAGGGAGCTGTGAGCGAGATGAGGAGGGAGATGGAGCGAGTTGAGGGAGCTTCGGGTGCCAGCGTCGCGAGATGGAGCGAGCGAGCTTCAAGCTCGCAGGGAGATGGGTGAGGCTTGAGGAATTTGATCGTTGCAGGGGTTGATTGGTAACTTTTTCAAACAGTCAAGAAGTCGCTTTAGGGGGGTATTCTGCCAATTTTTCGAAGTACAAGGCTGCTTCTTGTATGTTTAAAAAAGCAAACCTCCATTATATATATATACACACACATACATACATACGGTTTCTAAACACATATAATTGAAACATACCAAAAACACGGATCCTAAAACACATACGCAAAGATGAAAGGTCGTGGACGGGAAATTTGAAGTGAAACCGGTCGAACAAAACATCAACAACAACCCATTGGTGCTAGTGTGATAAATGTTAATTATTTGATGAATTCTTCCTTCTCTGATGCTAGTCGATCTCCATAAAAGACTAAAGAAGGTGTGTTTGTGTTTTCTTTCATTTTTGTTGTTGGCAATCAAATGACCGAAATTGATATAGATATTGTTATTAGTTTAGTGTTTTTATATTTCTTTTTTATACTTAGTATCATGTGGTGAATACAAGTGTCTTGCTAAGTTAAACATATATAAGACATGTGTACTTACACTATAAAAGAAAAGTTGGTTAATTAAATAAAATAAGTTTTAAGTCATACAATGTAATATTTCGACTCCCTCCCCCCTTATACTTTTTGTTTATTGATCTATTTTTCTATTAACTATAGTTTATCTATATCTAAGTTAGAAATTATTTATGCTTAATTTTATTTTTTCCTATTAATTGTATTCGATACAAAATATTTTTTTGAATAATAATAATTTCATCATCTTTTAACATATTTTATATAATCATTAATTATGTTTTAATAGAAAATTAATATATTTATATCGCGTATTACGCGGGAAAATAATTTAGTAATCATATATGCTTCGGCTATTGAGTAACAAACACATATATGAATATTAATAATTAATGGAAAATGACTTAATTCCATTTATTATAAGCAAGGTTTTATATGTCTTGAGACAAAGTTGAATGAATCTGTCTTAATTTTGTGAGTCAGGAGTTAAAGGTTAAGGATACGTTAGGCTTAGAGATCGAGCAGCAGAGGTTGAAGAAACAGAATCAGGCGAGAACAACGGATCATGCCAAACAATGTTAACTATACTTTAAGGATGGTTAAGTTTTCTATCTAGAGTTATTATCGAGACAATATTAATGTAAGAGATCGTTGCTTTGGCCTTTCTTTTGCGAGTCTTGTATGTTTGGCACTTTGGCCATTTCTAGAGTTATTATCGAGACAATATTGATGTATGAGACTAGTTATCGAAATTTATGGATTAATTTCTTAATTATGTGTTAAGGAATTTGGATCGAAAAGAAGCAACCCATACGCAGTTTCTGCCAGGCTACATTTTGATGGGCTAATTAGCTTTTAAAGTTGGGCTTAACTCCAAGCAGGATGTCTGGGCTTATAATGGGTCATTTTTTATTTTATTGCTCTTTTATAACTTTTAAAAAATTTACCAAGCACTCCTAAAACTTTTTATGAAGGGTAATGATCAATCCTTCTAAATTATTAGCCTAAAAATCTTCTTAATTGATAGGATTGTGACATGTGGAAAATCAGGGAGTGAGATTAAGAAAGAGAATTAGTGGATTTCATGTGTTAACAAGTGGATATATTAGGAGGATTTTTAGGAGGATTTATCATATATTACTTAGTGTATGTTTTACTTTTTAAAAAAAAAAAAAAGTGACTAGTGTCATACCCAGCCGTTTCCCGGGGATACCAATTAGACATATACTTTAATGTGGGTCATTAATTTTAAATGTCAACCGTTATTATCGGACAAAAAAAAATGCATCGTTAAACAACACAACGTAAATCTAAAACACAACTTTGGTGACGAAATAAAAAAATTTGCAAAGTTTCTTGGAAGATAAAAATTATAACGGTGAAAAAATTAAACTAAAAATGTAGTACCATGAATCCTCAAAAATAAAACTTAAATGGTCTAAATGAAAAGTATTAAAAAAGATTTAGTGGTTAAATTGTGAAATTGTAAAACATCACTACCCTAAAAGTAATGATATAAATCAAAATAAAAAAATGAAAACACAAAGAAGACAAGTGACACTAAACAATATAAGAAATGATATAAAAAAAAAATCGAAGCAGGCAGGCTAGATGCTAAGTCAACAGCCAGCCAAACTGCTTCACTATTCACACCAAATGTTTTTATTACCATAAAAGTAATGATATAAATCGAAAGAAAAAATGAAAACACAAAGAAGGCAAGTGATATCTACATAACACTAGCTATAACTATAAGAAATGATACATAAAAAAAAAAAAAAAACAGGCAGACTAACTACTGAGCCAGTAGCCAGGCAAACTGCTTCACTATTCACACCAAATGTTTTTAAACCAAAAAATGTTTTTAAATAGGTTATACAATTAATTAACATAAATTATAATCTACTAAATGTCAATCACAAAATAAAATAAAAAAACATGTTTTTTAAACAATTCGAAATAAAATCAGAACACACATATCATAAACTTTTCAATTAAGTTCAATTAATTTTTTTAACGGGATATTCACAAATCACAATCATTTATATGCACGTGTTTAGACAAGTCAAAATCAAAATTAGCAACTAAAAAACTACTTGTATTTGTCATCATCTCTTATAAGAGAGCTAATTGATATTTATATATTTTTATATTTAAAAATTATCTATCACTATTGCCATATATAATTAAGAAAGGATAGAAAAAATCTTATATGGCACCCTTATCTAGCTTACAATTAGGATTTTTGCTTATTTGTCCATTATTAAATAAATAGACATTATTTAAATATGTATATTTATCTCATTTAATCTTACATGAAATACTTAATTGACAAATTTAAATAAATAAATAATTTACATATTAAAATAGTAGTACACGTCTACTATATATTTACATATTGTGAATTTGTGATAACCTTTAGTTTATTTAATGTCATTATAATTCGCTTAACTCAATCTTCAAGTTTTGGTTTCTCCGTCCTCTTATTCATTATATTATATTTATATCTTTTTGATTTTTATCTGTTTTTTATATCAATATGTTGGTTTTTTTTCATCTTTATATAACTAGCTAAATGCTTATACGATTATTTTTTTTTGTAATGACAAGTAAACTTTTTTCCTATATATAATATTGTGGTTAAAATATCTCTTTTAAACCTTTATTATTATTATTATTATTATTATTATTATTATTAATAATTTAATGAATTTATGTTATATAAAACATTTTTATGATTTATAAATATTTATGCTTATGAGTCATGTTTTAACATATTTGACGTATATCATAAATTCATAAAATATAATTTTATTGTTTGAATCAGTTTTAATCTGATAGATATTAATATTATCATGCGTAGTTATAAGTTATTTTATTTTTATTAATTTTCTAAGTTATTCTCGCACAACGTGCGGGTTTAATCTAGTTATTGTATATTGGGCGAGTAGAATTCTACCCAACCCCTCTTCCTCGCTCTAAGTTTTACGAATTATAAATGACTAAAATTCCTCTCTTATATATTACTTTACTAGTCTCTTATATATTAATATATATATTAAGAACAAATGTACGGAAATGCGTGTAAAGAATAGTAACGGGTCATTTTATTTCTTTGGGTCCGTTTTCATTTTTTTAATGGGCTAACTTCATTTTATTTTGGACCTATCTTATATTCTAAATTTTGGGCTTGACAAATTATGTTTTGATCTTTTAAATTGCTTCTAATTTATTTACAAAGATCACTTATTTTAATTGCATATTATTATTTTTTAAGTTTGTAACATTTTTAAGATTATCTCATCTTATTACAAGTGAATTATTACATACTATGTATACACATAACAATAGGGTGCATGTTTTGAATATATACACCTAACCATAATAATATAATGTTTCTAAAAGCATGTAATAGTTTTTACATAGTACGGAACACAATAAATATAATGTCTCCCGGGGCAGCGCCCGAATAACGTATCTCGTTACTATTATATTGCATCATTTATCTATTATTCTGTAGAATTCTCATAACACTTCTATAAACGTTTTTATTAGAAAAACAACTTTTGCTCAAACTGCAAAGACTTTTTATGCATCCCTCAATAAGGCACCCTAGCTTTCCATATCTTTGCTTTTCTTTCCTAGTCCCGAGTTTTTCTTTTTTACTATTGTTTGGGATTGGATTTGATACTAAATTTGTTCTTTAAGTTCTTATTAAAAATTGAGTGGCTAATACCTTTTACATGCACATTGAGTGACTAAGAATATACCCCGTATTCCGGTGGCAGCGAAGATGTTGTAGTGGCGGCGGAGAGTGGTGGTGGTAGTAGCGGGGCGACTAATGTATGTTATTGATGTACATGTTTTTAATGTAAAATAGAGTATTGTAGTCATTTTTTAAGTTTGTAGGTAGATGTTGTAAAATAATTCCATTAAAAGGGTATTATAGGATACCCAAATTTTAGTTGTCAGGGGTAACCATATATAGATGGGCATATTTAGTAGATCAATTTTTTTTTTTTATAAAATGTTAGAGGTAAATGTTTTATAATCCCTATGTCTATACATTCAGTCGGTATACGACATCAGGGAAACCTCACCGTATAATGGTGAAGCTTTGCACGTACCCTAGACAACGAGATGTTGAACATGGGTCGTTACAAGTATTCGGATTATTCGCTATTCATTTATTTAATTATGATGTCATAACATTAAAATTTTTAAAACCTGAAAATACTTCTTAATGGAGTAATAAAAAATTAAAGTTTAATTAAATAAAAACAAATAAGAAAATAATGCCTAGTATTTTTGTGTTTTATTTTATCATAGACCTTTTATTACCGGATTACGTAACATATTTAAATATTTTTTGGTTTATCAAATTAAATATTTTCTAAATTTTTTCGTGTGTATTATAGAAGACGAGACAAAGATAGTTGCGCGTTGTGGCGGTGATGGAGGTGATGGCGGGGTGGTGATGTAATGGCGGTGGCGATGATGGGGTGATCTACCTGACGGGCTCCGTCTTCGGATTTAAAAATTCGTCGAAAGTATATCGAATGACATCTCTAATGAAAGAGCATGAAATTTTAAGAACATCCATATAATTATTATAATTTATCGATGTACATTTTTTGAGATTAAAAGATTTTGAATTAATTAGAATAATAAAATGATTTATGGATGAGAGAAAAAATTATGAGTGGTTGACATTTTAGGTAAATATTAAAAAGATAAGAGGAACATGAAGAAAGGTTATTTAAGAACCCACAAATAAAAAAGAACTCAAGAACCATTCTGAACCACACATTTATTTCCCCCTTTAATTAAATAACTAAAATTCACCCAAATCATTCAAAATGTTTTATCTCACAAACCGTAAATCGTTAGACGAAACAAAAAACATGGATAGTCTTAAAATTTCGTCATCTTTCATTAGAGATCCAATTCGATATACTTTTGACGACTTTTTAATTTTCATTTTTTTTCTTCTTGTACTTGTGTACCTACACATGTGTAGGATCATTGTTTTCACATGTAAATTAGTAATGAACATATGTACACAACAATGAAGGTTAAGGGAGAAGCCCGTCAATCCATGGCGGAGCCATGGTGGCTAAGTGCGGAGCCTGTCAGTCCATGACGGAGCCATAACGGCTAAGGGCGGAGCCCGTTAGATAGATCACCCATCAACAGTCACCCCCTATGACCTATCATTCTCTATGACATATCACACTATGACCTATCTCCGCCATCTTTTTTCTTAACCCCTCACACACCCTTTTTTGGAGGGAAATTAAAATACATGGCGGTCAATGAAATATCTTTTATATCTTTTAAGGCCTGAGAGCAAAATACAACGTACACTTGGTTAGTTATGTATTAAAAACTACTACCAATGTGGTTTATTCGACAGACTTTTCAATTTTTTTTTGATGTTCGTAGTCATTGTGGTAACCGAGTATCGGAAAATTTGGTTGTTGCTAAGTTGATATTAGTACACAGAAAGGTCAGCAAGTACAACGTAGGACTACATTGGTATTTATGAATTTGTCGAGAACTTGATATATAGAGGCAGGGGTGAAGCTATAAAATTATCATTAGAGGGACAAACTTGAAGCACTAAACATGTAAAACAAAGAAACCTTTTAAAGGGACAGGTCTTAATCTTATTGCTGTAAAACTAGTGCAAATATTTTTGGGGTCAACGTATTAACTATTTGACGTCAAAGTCAACATTGCTGATTTATATTTGAACAGGGATGTTTATGATTATGTGGAAATCGATAATTCTGTTTTCTTTTGCTAGTAATCAAATTGTATAAGCATAATCGTTACTTGGCCTGCTCGAGACTTTATCTCCAGTACATGAATTTTTCTGATGGATATATGCATTATTGGCAGGTGGACAAGATACCACTTATATATGATTCGGAACAACAGTATTTCACTTCTTTTGTTAATCCTTTGCTTGAGGAAACACGTGCTGAACTAGCTTGCTCTATGGAGATCATACATAGATATCCATCTGCTCACGTTCTCTCTATTCACGAGGCCAGGCACGATGGAAAAGCTGTGTATGATGTTAAAGTTGGTCCCTGGAGAAACAGATCTTTTGAACGTGGCAAGCTGCCTTACCAGACATTACCTGGTGATCTTCTCATTTTCATGAATGGAAAAGCAGAAACTGTTTCTGATTTGCAACGAATAGGAAGAACATGGGCTTTTTCATTAGTTAGCAAAATCACAGCAAATGATAATGAAGATGATTTTGAAGCTACACCATCACGATTTACAGTTAAAACTTCACAACCTCTTAAATTCCAAGATGGGATGTTTGTCGTTTTCCTAAATAATATCAAAATCCAGACCAGGATTTGGGATTCATTGCACATGAATGGAAATCTAAATATCATTAAAGCGGTTCTTGGCCCTGATTCTATGGTAAGTTGCTGCATCGAAAATTCGTTTCGGCTAGTAATAATATAATTTTTATCTATTAATAACTTATATGTTGTCTACAGGTTAAGGAGAATTGCAATACTTGTTCTTTTGATTTCAATAGTCTTTATTCTCAAAATAGAAATGTGTTGGATAAGCTAAACGAATCACAAAGAGCAGCAGTTATGGTGTCCCTTGTTAAAACAGAATGTTGTCACCATTCATATGTGGAACAAATACGGGGACCACCTGGAACAGGAAAAACAACAACAGTTAGTGTTTTGCTATTCATTCTCATGCAAATGAACCGTAGGACTCTTACTTGTGCACCTACAAATGTTGCTCTATTGCAATTAGCTTCAAGAGTGCTAAATTTGGTTAAGGAATCATTTAAAACTACAACTGCAAATGGTGATTCCTTTTGTTCTTTCGGAGACATTCTTTTATTTGGCAGCGAGGAGCAGTTAAAAGTTGGTGCAGAGATGGAAGATATATATTTGGAGCATCGGGTCGAAAGGCTTACAGAGTGCCTTGGGTCTTCTACCGGTTGGAAGCATTGCATCAGGTCTATGAATGATTTACTTGAAAATTGTGTATCTCAGTATTATGTCTTTCTAGATAACGAGTTGTTCAAAGAAACCCAAATGGCAAATGAAAATCAAAATCAAAATGAATGTAAAACTAACAAGTTGCAAGTAAAATCATTCCTTGAGTTTATGCAAGATCGATTCAGTTCTTCTGTAACGACACTTAGAAGATGCATTCTTACATTGTTGACTCATGTCCCAATAAGTTTCATGAAGGAATACATTTTGTATAGCATGATACATCTTTTGGATAACTTAAGTTCATTTGAATCATTGTTGTTTGAAGAAAACTTGGTTTCAGAAGAACTCGAGCACCTCTTCACATCTAAACCGTTTCCTAATGAGTCGGAGGATATGTCGGCGATTAATTATGTAAGAGCTGTGTCTATATTCGTTCTAAGAGATTTGCAGATATCTCTTGAAGCACTAGGTCTTCCAGATGATGCAAAAAGACATGTACTAGTGGACTTTTGTTTCGAAAGAGCTTCTCTAGTATTTTGCACGACATTGAGTTCCTACAAGTTGCATATGGTTCCAATGAAGCCTTTGAACATTTTGGTCATAGATGAAGCTGCACAGTTAAAGGAGGCGGAGTCCACTATTCCTCTTCAACTTCCTGGGATGAAGCATGCTATTCTCATTGGAGATGAGTGCCAATTACCTGCAATGGTTACAAGCAATGTATGTTTTTAACGATTTTTTCTACCAACTATTGTTATTCTTTGTCTTCTTCATTTAATCTTATTGAATGGTTGTGGACAGGTATGTTTTGAATCTGGATTTGGACGGAGCTTATTTGAGAGACTGAGTTCTTTAGGCCATTCTCGGCATCTACTAAATGTTCAGTATAGAATGCATCCTTCGATCAGTTTCTTCCCTAATTGGAGGTTCTATCAAAATCAGATCCTTGATGCCGAAAATGTGTTAAGTGAAAGTTATGAAAAGCAATATCTCTCAGGACCAATGTTTGGTTCATATTCATTTATAAATATTGTTGGAGGAAAAGAAGAAAAGGATGATAATGGACAGAGCAAAAGAAATATGGTTGAGGTGGCTGTCGTGATTAAGATACTACAAAATCTCTATAAAGGTGTGGAAATTAGTCATATTCTTTGTAGGAACACTAGAAGCATAAGTTACCTCTTGATATAATTTAATATTATATACACCTTTTTCTATTCTTTGTTTTCCGGCATACATATAATCTCTCTTCTTTGATATTTATAGCATGGAAAGACTTGAAGAAGAATCTTACTATAGGTGTTGTATCTCCTTATGCTGCCCAAGTTGTTATGATTCAAGAAAAACTTGCTCACAAGTATGAGAAACTTGATGGATTTTCAGTAAAGGTGAAATCAATTGACGACTTTCAGGGTGGGGAAGAAGATATTATTATTTTATCGACAGTCAGATCTAATAGCCGTGGATCTGTTGGAGTCATGTATTGTCCGCAAATGGCTAATGTTGCCCTCACCAGAGCAAGGTATGGAAATTATCTAAGATGCCGAAAATATTCATTTTCTATCAGTTTAAAAGCTATGCCTGAGAATGTGTATGTTATGTCTTCAATATTTGTCCAGACATTGTCTATGGATATTGGGAAATGAAAGAACTCTGACTAAGAGTGTATCTGTATGGGAAGAATTGGTTTATGATGCAAGAAATCGCCATTGTTTTTTTGATGTTGATTCTGATGAATGCTTGAAGATGACAGTTATAAATACAAAGAAAGAGCTAGAGCAACTCGATGATCTACTTAACGAGAATAGTATCCTTTTTAAACATGCAAAATGGAAGGTATTGTTGATAAATACTTCACCGAAATATGTTAATATGCAATATTCTACTATTGCTCATCGTTTTGTTGCTCGTCATGCTATTAGGTCCTGTTCAGCGACGACTTCAGAAGATCATTTGGAAAGCTGACTACTGCTCGATCAAAGAAGCTTGTTTTAAATCTTTTATTGAGACTCTCTAGTGGCTGGCGGCCCAAAAACCGGAGCGTAGACTTGCATTGTGAAAAATCCTCACATATTTTGAAACAATTTAAAGTTGCAGGGTTATATGTTATGTGCACAATTGACGTCATTATGGAATTCAATTATGTACAAGTTTTGAAGGTTTGGGATATATTACCTTTTGAAGAGATTCCAAAACTCACAAAGCGTCTTGAGAACATATTTTCTGCATACACGGATGATTATATTGATCGCTGTACTGAAAAATGTGTGGAGGGGTAAGCTCATTTTCGAATGGGTCAATATGGTTTACCTTTTATCTCAAACTGGTCATGTAAAACATTAAAAGAAACTAGTCCGAAGGGAAACTTGTCGAATGGGTTGAATGGGTTGGAAGTCTCCCAAAGTTTTATTTAATGATGAAAACAACTTTCTTAAGTTTTCTATTCAACAATTCATTTATTACAATAATAATACGAGTACCTTGTTTTTGATATCTGAATTTTAACTCAGACAGAAATTTAATGTTTTTATTTATGTTGTTCAGGAATTTGGAAGTTCCTAAGAGCTGGATAGCATCTGAAGAAATTATACGATTTTGTTTTGTAAGGAATACTGAACCAAGCTCTCGTGATGGTAAAAGTCATGTTGAAAACTCAAAAGTGAATGAAAGCTTGTTGCTTATGAAGTTCTACCCCTTGTCAGATGGGGTGGTGAAACATTTGCTGTCAGATAAAGAACAACTTGATCTACCCATGCAAGTCAGTGATGAACAAATGGAGATTATACTATTTTCCAAAAGTTCTTTCATAATTGGGCGTTCAGGAACCGGAAAAACCACTATATTGACTATGAAGTTGTTCCAAAATGAACAGTCTTTTTATGTTGCTTCTGAAGGGATTTATGAAAGGGAGAGGAATAGTATCAGTGATTCAAAAGTTGTTGATGAATCTAAAGGTAGAAAACCAAGTGTTCTCCGCCAACTCTTTGTGACGGTCAGCCCAAATTTGTGTCATGTTGTGAAGCAACATGTTTCCCACCTTACAAGGTGTGCACATACTTGTTTCTTTATCCCTTTTTTTTATTGCATTCGTTCCATTTTCTGACTTTAAGCTTTTGTTGTGTTTGACAGTATATCATGTAATGGGAATACATCATTAGAGGTCAATCTTGATGATCCCGACTTGATATCAGAATTCAGTGATATCGCAGACACATTTATTGACATTCCAGTGAAAAATTACCCCCTTTTTATAACATTTCATAAATTTCTAATGATGTTGGATGGCACATTGGGAAATTCTTTCTTTGAAAGGTTTTCAAAGGCAAGAGAAGCTTATCATGGTAACCATACAAGTTCAAGATCCGTCGCATTGCAAAAAATTTTAAGACTAAGCGAGGTTACATATGAGAGATTTTGTACACTTTACTGGCCTCACTTTAACACAAGTCTAACGAAGAAACTTGATCCCTCTAGAGTGTTCACAGAAATTATATCGCACATAAAAGGAGGCTTGCATGCAGGGGAATGCAGTGACGGAAAACTAACTTATGAGGGTTACTGTTTATTGGCTGAAAGTCGTTCTTCCACTTTAACAAAACAGAAAAGAGAAAGTATTTACTACCTTTTTCAAGCATATGAGAAGATGAAAAGTGAGCGAGGTGAATTTGATTTGGGTGATTTAGTGAGTGACCTCCATCAACGACTTAGAAATGGGCGTTATGAAGGTGACATTATTGATTTTGTGTATATTGATGAAGTTCAAGATCTTAGTATGAGGCAGATTTCCCTTTTCAAATATATATGCCAAAATGTCGATGAGGGCTTTATCTTTGCGGGTGACACTGCACAAACCATTGCCAGAGGGATTGATTTTAGATTCCAGGATATACGGTCTCTGTTCTATAAAGAGTTTTTAACTGGGAGAGTAACTGGAAAACAAGAAAAAGCTCTTGTATCTGAGGTTTTCCAACTCAAACAGAACTTTCGAACTCATGCCGGTGTCCTTGAGTTAGCCCAGAGTGTTATTGACATTCTTTACTGTTACTTTGTTCACTCAATTGATATCTTGGAGCCCGAGACTTGTCTTATATCTGGTGAAGCACCTGTTTTGCTTGAGTCTAGTGATAATGAAAATGCAATTGTGACGATCTTTGGGGGTAGTGGAAGTGGTGGAGAAATAGTCAGCTTTGGGGCCGATCAAGTGATATTGGTGCGTGATGATTGTGCTAAGATTGAGATTTCAGAATATGTTGGAAAGAATGCACTTGTTCTCTCCATACTGGAGTGTAAAGGCCTTGAATTTCAGGTGAGTGACGAAATCATTTCCTTTATTGAAGTTTTGTCTCAAAGATTATTAATATTTTTCGTGATTTTTAGGATGTATTGCTCTACAACTTTTTCGGGACATCCCCTTTGAAAGACCAGTGGAGAGTAATATACGGATACATGAAGGAACGGGATTGGCTTGATGAGAAACTTCCTCAATCTTTCCCTACATTCAGTGAGGCAAGACATAGTGTCTTGTGCTCTGAATTAAAACAGTTATATGTGGCTATAACTCGAACGAGGCAAAGACTGTGGTTATGTGAGAATAAAGAGGAGCTCTCCAAGCCAATGTTTGATTACTGGAAAAGAAAGGGCCTCGTTCAGATAAGACAGCTGGATTCTTCAGTTGCACAAGCTATGCAGGTGTCAAGCAGCCCTCAGGAGTGGTGGGAGCGTGGTAAAAAGGTTAGTATAAATATTTTGTAGCTACTTTTCGTGTCTTTTTATCAACTTCTCTAACATGCTTTCGTGATGTTTTCAGCTTTTTTATGAAAAGAATTTTGTGATGGCAACAATGTGCTTTGAAAGAGCCGGTAAGACTGTGTGGGAGAAATTGGCAAAGGCTTCTGGCCTCAGAGCATCTGCTGATCAAATGCGGGTAACAAATCCTGAAGCTTATCTAGGTTATCTTAGAGAAGCAGCGGGAATGTTTGAGTCGATTGAGAAATTCGAGTCAGCTGCTTCTTGTTATTGTGATCTCGGGGAGTATGAAAGAGCGGGTAACTTCTTTTTTTCCCCATAACTATTTGTTTGAATAGAGGCTCTAAGATGGATCAGGTTTAATTGGTTCTATTTTGTGTACTCGTTCTATTGTCTACTTTGCATGACTTTCAACCCGTTTGACCCCATTCCTGCTTTAGCTAAACGTTTTCAAATGCCCTTTTAAGATAAAATACAACCCAAATCAATATATTTATAATTGCTACCTATAAATTTTGTTCTTACAAGATCAGTTGAACAGTTGTTGAATCAGCCTCTGGGTTATAAAGATCAGTTGAACTCTTTTCTATGTGCAGGAAAAATTTATTTGTACAAGTGTGGAAAGATTGATGCAGCAGTAGAGTGTTTCACTTCAGCAGGATGTTATAGCGATGCAGCTGAAGCCTATGCTAAAGGAGATCAATTCTCGAATTGTCTGTCAGCTTGCAAGAAAGGAAAACTGTTTGATAAAGGCATGCAGTATATAGAATACTGGAAAGAGCATGTGGATGTTAAAAGTAAAGAACTAGAACAAATTGAGCAAGAATTCTTGGAGAGTTGTGCTTTGGAGTACCATGAACAGAATGATCCCAAATCCATGATGAAATTTGTTAGAGCTTTTTGTTCTATGGAGTCAAAGCGTGTGTTCTTGAGGTCCTTAGGCTGCCTTGATGACCTTTTGTTGCTGGAAGAAGAATCCAGTCTTTTTCTTGATGCTGTTGAACTAGCGAGGTCAAGGGGGGATGTTATAAAAGAGGCTGATCTCTTTGAGAAGGCTGGACAGTTTAAGGAAGCAACGGTATTGTTACTTTGGTATATGTTTTTTGGCTCGTTATGGGGTGATGGAAACAGAGGTTGGCCGTTAAAGCAGTTCTCGCAGAAGGAAGAACTTTGTAGAAAAGCAAAGTCACTTGCTAAAATGGACTCAGATTCTTTTTATGATTTGACATGTAATGAAATTGAAGTGCTTTCTGATCGGCACAGTAACTTGACAGAGATGAATAAGCATTTACACAATTCCCAGAACAATAATAGTCTTCGGGGAGAAATCTTGGCGATTAGAAAGATCTTGGACTCTCATTTGCATTTGAATTCTTCAAGTTTCGTCTGGGAAGATGAACTACCTATTGATATTAATAAGCACTGTGATGAGAAGATTTCTGAGAACCGAGTTTCTGTTAGAACTCTGGTTTTTTATTGGAATGTGTGGAAGCAGAATGTTGTGGATATATTTTTAAGTCTTGGAAGTCTTGAAAACGAAGAATTATATAAACACAAAGATCAAATTGAGTTCAGTTTGAACTACTTTGGGGTGCGGAAACAGTGCTTGGAAGGCAAAATGGTTTACTTGTTAGTCAACAAGGATGCTGATTGGGTAAGAAACAATGGTGAAAATGGGCTTCACAGCGACGGAAAGTATCTAACTATAGACATCAGACAGTTGGTTTGTGTTATTCGGTCTTATTGGCAGTCAGAATTAGTTTCCGTGGGTATGAAGGTACTTGAAACTCTTGTTACACTCCGTAAGTCAAGATTAAATGGTTCAGCATTTCATCAAAGCACGTCTCTCCTACACATGTTTGAAGTTTCCAAGTTTCTTTTAAATTGCCAACATCTTAGCCTCACTTCTCCTTGTAAAAAGAAACTTCATATATTCCTTGGGATCTCTGCTACTTATTTTGATCTTGTGTTTCCATTAGACTGGCGGAAATCAGTATCTAAGGAATTGATTTCTCTAAGAGACACTAATCTTTCAGCAAACTTGCTTGTTGATATTATCCTACAAAGTTTTGACACCAAGGGTGACATTACCTATTGGACAATTGGGAGGATAATGATGATATGTCTTACTTATGGAAAACAGCTAGGAATCGACCATATGGTTGTGAAGGGGTTTCAGTCATTTCCCGCATGGAAGTCATTTGCTATGAAATTTTTTTCTGGTCGTTTGAAACATGCCCATGTTGCTCTACAACTCCAGTCTGTTTTGGAAGATACTCTTGACCGCGAGTGGAGGCGTCCTGGCCCCATATATATAAACAGTGGCTCCATATCTATTCACAGTATTGTTTATTTCTTGGACAGTATTGTTTTCCACATGTTTATCTCTTCAGGGATTTTTTTAACGACAAGATCTTCTCTTGTCGGATGGCTTGCACAATTTCCCTCAACTGCTACTCCAAGTACAGAAGCGCTCAATCACCTTAATGATAATGTTGTATACTTTATTGTTGATTTAGTTCAAGAAATTCTTTTCAGTAAAGACTGCTCATTATCTTGGATTCAAAAATCAAAGATTGATCCCTCTTATTACCATCCAATTTTAGCTTTGAAGCTGGCGATGTTAATAAGTTTATTTGAGCTGCAAGCAGAAGATAATTCTAGACTCCTTGCTAGTATGTTGCTTGGGAGTGAGAATATTGCTCATTTGCTTCCACCGAAGTTTGTATATTGTCTTCTAAGGACCAGGAAGGATCGTAATTTGAACTTATCTGTAGATGCGGTTGCACAAGCTTTTCTATATGTAGAGGATCCTCTCCTGATTGTTAGTTCCAAAGGTAAGATTGAGACTGATGATACTTGTGCTATATTTGTGGACTTTACAAAATCTAAAGAGGAGATACTGAACATAGTGTTGGCTAAGAAAACCATGCCTCGTGACTATCAACTTCTTGAGAACTTTGGTGTCGAATTTCCTTTACCTAGTGGGCCAATTCCCGAGTATCTGTTGTCTCCGGCTTCTAACACTTCATCAGAAGATAACCCGAACATGATGAATTATGTATCAGAGAGCAGCAACACAACTGAGGCTCATCAGTTGAGGAATTATTTAAAGGAATTAGGTGCTGAAGTTAGCGATGGAGGTGGTAACACTCGGGATGTGAATAACAAGAAGGGGAAAGGTAAAAATGGGAAGAAGGGTAAAAGAAATGGCCAGACTTCCTCAAACAATGGTGATCTTCATCCACTTACCATGATGGCACCCGAATTGCTACCAGCTTATCTTAAAAACATTGCTAATTTCATAAATGAGAACAAAGGAGAGTCATTGAGTTCATCATCTGCTATAGCCTTGATAAATGTAAGTACTTACGGTGTTTGTAGCTCTATATATATATGATACCTTTTGATATTAGTATTTTACGTTCTGTTTTCAGAAAAAATCTGAAATGATTTTGCACGGAATGGAGGCTAGTATTGAGGATTATAAATTCCGCGCGAAAGAATGTAGAACGAAGCATGTAAACTTAAAGATTTGTGAGGTGCTTCGTTGTGATGTTAAAATGAGGTTAGGCTTTGCTATATATCAAGAAGTAGCTCATTATGTCTTAAAACTAATCTAAACTGAAGTCCTTATTGAGAAACCATTACCATATGGATCTGATGTATTTAATTACCTAAACTATATACGTTTAGAAACTATGTAAATTCTTTTTTTTTTTTTGTTGGTTGTCTTAATCCTTTTCAGCATAAAAGAGGAGTATCTGCAACTGATCTTGGAGAAGCTGCTGGAAAATGGTTTGATAAAGCTAGATCCCACGACTCAGGAATCAAAGGGTGGGCAAATGGCAGTTTCAGGGAGCAGCAGTACCACTGAGGTTATAGAAACACAAACAGAAGACCTGAAGACCAAGAAAGGGAAGGGAAAGAAGGGTAAAAAGATATGACGGGTTTGTATGGCTTGTTTATTCTGCTTTGTAATATGTAATGGAAACTGCTTTCAAACTGTTTCTGAGCACTAGTCCTCTTTTCGGTATCAACGGAGGGGCAGAATTGTTACCATATAGATGCAGTGAATTATTCCGGGACATTTTCAATGGTAGCTAGCTACTTTGATGATATATCACTGTCCCTTTTGGCTTTTCTTTTGTTTGTTTTTTTGTTGCAACGAAAATACTACTCAATTAAAATGAAGTGGAAAAGGTGGTCGACAATGGGGTATATATAAGGGAGTGTAATGCTCGCCTTAAATGGTATAAGGTGTGTGTGTATATATGCTTCAGTTAATCACTACAGGAAGTCGGTATATATGTGTACGTTATGCTTTATATATATATATATATATAGAGAGAGAGAGAGAGAGAGAGTCTATAAAATGAAATGTGATAGATTTCTGTATGCAGGTGGGTTGGGAGGAATATTTGGATTTTGGAAGCTAGAAATTTGAAAAGGTCTTCTGGCTTCACACGCTTGTTGACTCTGGGTTGTACTTTTTATATTTGGTCATTTGGTGGCTCAAAAGATGCAAGTTATTTTTCAAAAACTTTGATTTTGATGTGTCTGCTTTCTTTATTTAACATGTATTATTGAAGCATACAATGATTAGAAAAATTACAAATTAAAACTACTTCTCGAGTTAATAACTTTTGTTTTAAAAAGTTGTATATTACACAATAATAATATAATATGCTTATACTTTTTCAAATAGCACTAGTGGTACTTATTTTAATTATTTTAAAAGTTGTATGCCAACATACCACCCTTTAATTAGTTATGTTGATAAAGTTTGTTTTAAGGAATATGTTGTATCTTATTTGATAATAGAGTTAATTATTGAAATGGTACCTAACGTTTGCGTTATATTATTGGTTTTATACATTTCCTTTCGAATTTACGCTGATCATACCCAACGTAAGCAAATCTCCACTCGGACCATACTGGAGGCCAACGCCGTCAAGTGGTTGTTAAAACCTCCCCCACGTGATTTGCACGTGAGGGGTAAATATGTAATATCGCGTTTCTTAATTACTTAAATGGTACCTAACGTTTGCACGATATTGCTGGTTTCATACCTAATGTTTCTTAATTACTTAAATGGAACCTAATATTTGGTTATTAATTTTTTTTTTGTTTTTTATTTTGAAAGGTGAATTCCGCTTTAAGCCAATGTATTAAAAATTGGTATTTTAGTCATACTGGTGTGGAAAAATTTATGGTATTATCGGTATTACCGAAAATACCGGCCGATACGACTATTTTTAATTTGTTTTATTTTTCTTTTATGAAAATTTTTCAAAAATTGTTACAATTTAACGAAAATAGTCAAACTGTACTTATAATCCACTGAAAAATAATACCAAATAGGTCTTTCATAACAAAATATAAGTTTAAAATTCACAAATAACCAAAAATAACAATATAGTATCATAAAAATAATTTTTAAAAAAATTCAGATTTTCTTCTTTGAAAATATTGGGAATACCGCAACGGTAATACCAGAAATATCTAGGAATACTAGAAATATCGGCTAATATTTACCGAAACATTGCTTATAAGTGAATTTTTATGACAACCGTCATCTGAGCGTACTTTCCTGAATTACTTTTCTGGTCACTTTTAGTTGTTTTGTTTATGTACGTCGTTAAACTTTAAGATTTTATCATGGAATAAATGGATTTGTGTTTATTTCGGATTTTGTGAGCACTTAGACTTTAGAAAGATTGTACGTGGACTCGAGAACAGGAGGAATACTAGTTGTCTTGTGGAAAAGTCAAATTAAGTAAAATACTTAAAATTAAATCAATTAAAGATTTAATAAGTAAAAATAGACATGTTTATATCCGTTAGAAAGCTATTGAAAAGTTACAATCAAATATGTCGACAAAATGAATTGACGGGTCTCGGGTTTTCTTAAATTGTCGGGTCAAACGACTTATTAGAAAGTCAAAGGGGTGAGGCAAGGGAGTCTAAGACCTAACAAAACCCTAACCCTAGCCTACACACCCCTCCCCCCCCCCTCTCTCATTCTCACAAACCTTTCTCCCTCTCTTCTCTCTCTCTATTCTCAGCCGCCCCCCCCCTTCTCTTCTCCCTCTCTCTTTTGCAGCCGACCACCACGCACCACCATTAAATCTTCATCTCTCCTTCACTTTTCTTTTAGATTTGGGTAAGTTTTGGTTAAATCGATGCACTGTGATGTTTGATCATCTCGAGAATCATGAATTTCATACCCTTTATGTATGAATCGGCTATGGATGCATATATATATATATCCGAAAAATCTTCACATCTATAGCCACAAATCGATCTTTGAATGTATATATATGTAAATCGGTTATATTTCTTTTCCCTTAAAATCCGAAAATCTTACAAATATATGTATTTAAAACCGTTTTTCTTGAGATTTGCTCATATATATATATATTTTTCGGATTGTGTTTGAGTATTTATAACTTCAAATCCGATTTCTTTGACAAAAGATATATGATTTCGGTTGTATATGAGTATATGTATATGTATATATATGCGAAATCCTTTAAATCCGAGATATTTGAGCCAAATACCTTTGAGATCCGAAATCTCTTCATAAATATAGATGTATTTCGGTTGTCTAAGTGTTTATGTGTAACCATGGATCCGAAAACCCTTAGATCCGGAAACTTATACCCGAAATCCTTCAAGGTCTTAAAAGAAAAGACCCGAAATCATATTCTTGTTTAGAGTTGGTTTGTTTCCTTGTATTGGCGGCTCATACTTAATTATACAAATCGAAATCTTGTTTAATCCGAGTTTATATGTGTTGTTTTGGATGATTTCGGTTAGAACTTGAATAAATACAAAGGTTAATTGCGTTTTTGTCTTGGAAATTGATTATTGTTCATAGATCTACCCGGAAACTTGATTTATGGTCCGGTCAAAATCGGTCAAACGGCCGGTCAACGCCGGTCAAACTTGGTCAAAGGGCAGATTAGCATTTTTGTTTAAATTGATCATTTTGATAAAGTCAAAATCTGGGTTTGTATAAAATTTTGGTAAATTAGTTCAAAAGTTAAGTTTTTTTTAAATAAAGGTAAATTATATATTTTAATTAAAGTGATGCTTGTTTAAAGTTAAATCCAAATTTTTATAAACAATGAAATTAATATGGAAATATGTATATATAAATATATAAAGACTAAATTAATTAGTTATATATATACAAATACTAAATTGTTATGGACATATGTGTATATACATACAAGGATTTATTTAATATGGACTTATGACTATATGTATATATATGTCCAAGGACTTTATAAAGACGATACAAATCATACGACTTTTCAGACTTAACATATTTTATAATAACTTTCCATATAAATATATGACGAGATATAAACATTAAGAAGGTGTCATTCTTAAAAGAAGCTTTTCACGTGGACAATTTATAAGTACAATAAGGCTATTACAAATATTATGACATATGACGAGACAAAATGGCATTTCCTAAGACACTAGTATAAAACATGGACTTGTGCAATTAATTAAGTTCTTATGGAGTGAATTGTGAACAATGTAGGACTGTTGGGCAGATAGTGAGCTTGTTTCGAGTGTATCTGATTGTTCGTTGTTCTTGTTCGTTGACCTAGCGTATTTATACTTGTGCTGCTTTCAGGTGAGTTTCGTAGCCCTTCTTTTTACAAGTTTTGGGGTGGAAAGTATACTTATTTTCAAACAGTTTGTCGATTTCTGTTTTATGTTCAATATTGAGCCTGTGTGTATATGTAACACCCCGAGCTAGGCTCGAAATACTACCGAAAAGATATAGCGTATGCATGGGATTATCGTAGAACGTGAACTATATGAAAATTAAAGGGATTCGGTGAATCCATCATCAACAAACAAGTACATAAAGCATAATGCAGATAAGGGCAAATGAATCCTTGATCCATGTAAGACCAAGCCCAAACTCTAGCGCAAGCATCCATCAAGCATCACGTCTTGGATTCACAAGGTTACCTGAAAAGTGTACTACACAAGGTCAACACTAGGTTGGTGAGTTCGTAGGGGCAAATGACGAGGATCTAATGCCAAAGCCATTCACAATATGAACTAAGCTAATGAACAAGGAACACATTTAAAGTAAGTCCTTAAAAGGCGCAAGTACTCAATATAGGTTGGCTCGTAGCGCAACCTGGACCCACATGTATCCATTGCACAATCATACCATAACTAGAACACACATAATGCACAAGAACACAGAATGTCGACATCAACAAATATCCATCAAGTTCTAAAAAGCCAGACATGTCCATCAATGTCCCTCAATTGTTCTCATGTCATCCAATTGTCATCAAGTACGTATAGCACCCGTTTATTGCATATGCACACATTGTCCCTCTATTGTCATCGATATTGTCATCAAGTACATAAGTACCCGTTTAATGTCATCAAGTACATAAGTACCCGTTTAATGTCATCAAGTACGTAAGTACCCATTTATTTGTACATGCACACATTGTCCCTCTAATGTCATCGTTATTGTCATCAAGTACATAAGTACCCGTTTAATGTCATCAAGTACGTAAGTACCCGTTTATTTGTACATGCACACATTGTCCCTCTAATGTCATCGTTATTGTCATCAAGTACATAAGTACCCGTTTAATGTCATCAAGTACGTAAGTACCCGTTTATTTGTACATGCACACATTGTCCCTCTATTGTCATCGATATTGTCATCAAGTACATAAGTACCCGTTTAATGTCATCAAGTACATAAGTACCCGTTTAATGTCATCATGTCTATCATGTCCATCAACTCAACCATGCACAATGCACATACATTTCATACGACTTTACATTTAAGGAATCTTAGATGTTTGTATACAGGGTCACCCGCAACCTTCCCACCACATCTCCAACTCATTAAATGTATCATCGTCTTCCATGTATGTACAACTACCCTAATCATAAATAAATCAATCATACTCAAACAATACATAATCAATCAATGTCCATCAATGACCCTCACATATGTACTCACATAATGAACTACACAAGGTATTTAGAATACGCATAGTAAACAAGAACAAGCAATAATGATATCAAGAAGTATCTAACAAGTTCTATAATGCCCAACATGTCTATCAATGTCCCTCAATTGCACTCAATTACACGTAATGTACCTCATTGTACTCAATTGCGCGTAATGTACTTCATTGTACTCAATTGCACCATGACCATCAATGTCCACCCAGAAACAAACACTATGTGTATATACTTCGTATGATACTACTTTTGAAAGGCCTTTGATGCTTATATATAGGGTCACCCGCAGCCTTCCCACCACATCTCCAACCTTTCGAAGGTATTATCGTCTTCCATATATACACAACTAACCTAAAAGTCAACTAAACACGCACATACAATAATCATATAACAACCACGTATTTACACGTTAACAATTCCATCAATCAAACAATGTCATCACTTAAGACACTCAACATATGCACAATCAAGTCATGTCATCATCAAGGAAATCAAACGTATGCTCAATTGAACTATGTCATCAATCAAGGCAAGACATAATTGCACGAACAACAAGTTAACACACAAAGGTTGTACACTTTTCAGCCCGAATCTCAAACGAGTAGGGAGCTACGAACTCACCTTGATCGGCAATGGCAAGTTAATATCAAGCTACGAATGCCCAATGGTCGTCCAAAGTCCACAACCTAACAATATATGTCACAATACAAGACATGGTCAATACTAGTTATACCATACCACAATTTCCCCTAAAGATGTTTTATAAGTCATTCGAGAACGTTTAAATGACAAATGAAGAGTTTTGGTTAGACAAGGTTCAATGACTTAGCACCAAAATTCCACTTGAAAATCAAAGTGTTTAGAAATGTGTTTAACCAATTTTGTTAACCTTAGTATGTTAATATAAGACCAATAAACAAGTTTTGGATCATTAAAAGTCGACCGATAACCGAACAAAAAAGTTGAGGAAGGAACAGAAATACTGCGGCCGCTCGCAAGGTCGGCCGTGTGAGCGTCTGCAGTACGGGAAGAACTGGGCACATAGCACGACCACAAGCACGGTGCGTCTATCTGAGCGATCGTGCTCCGACTGGGCAGATTCTTGACTTCAAGATCGACTAAGGAAGCTCCAAGACACATTTTTATGCATAAATCACCATATTTTAACATCAAATCCTTGCTCAAATCCATTTTGACCCATGTCAAAACCCTAATTGAACCCTAATTCGTTTTGACCCGATTTGTGACCCGAATTTACTTGAAATCAACTAGAACAAGTTAATAAACATAAAATGATGATTTTGAGTCAAGTTTAACTTACCAAAACTTTCACTAAGTGATAAATTCGAATTTTGAGCTAAAAGAGAAGTTTCTTGCACTTTGATAACCCAAATCTTTGCTAGATGATAATGATAATGATAATAACCCTTGAATCTACTAACACTTTCACTAATAACAATGTTTGGATGCAAGAATTTTAGAGAGAGATATATGTGTTTGTTTGTGTGTGTTTTTCTTGCAAGAGAAAAGAAAGAGAGAAATGATAAGAAATGAAATGGGTGGAGGAGGAAATGGAAGGGGGGAGGCCGTCCTAAGTTCCAAAAAGGGTAGGCTCCCGCTCCGCCAAATTCAACGAATAGCAAATCGTCAATCCTTCAAATGCCAAAACGAACCCACAACATAACTTAACTTAATGACCTCGACTAACACATACGTCCCAAATTGCACGACAAATTGATCTATATGTACACATTGCACTTAATGAACTTCAAATTGCACTTGAACTATATTAACCAACTCGATAGTTAGTTAAATTGTACATATGGTCAAAAGGTCAGGAACCACGGTTGTTACAGTATAGAGTTACTTGTGCCATTAGACGTGCTTTGATCTTGTTGTATGTGTGTGATTATGTGGTTGTTTGTTGTGCTTTGGACGTACTTATTGTATGAGTTGAGACTTGAGACTTTGGACTAAGGCAGGTACCGTAAGGCCGGACTTTGAGATATTGAGGCATTTGGACTTATTATGGCGTAACTCTGCTCGTTATATATTGAACTATTACTTGTTTAGGCTTAAAAGAATCGACAAAAGACTTATTTCTTTTATTAGACTTTTGACATAAAACCTACGAACTCACCAACCTTTGTGTTGACACGTTTTAGTATACTTTTCAGGTGCTCAGGTTAATCAGGGGTAAAGACTGCTATGCTAGGCTAGACTTCGGAGATTAGTACTCCTTATTAATTGTCAGACTTTAAGGCTGCATGCCTTGGATTATTTCTTTATGGACTTGGTTGTAATAAGCTATTTTAGCACTGTTATGACTTTGAACTCATGTTTTTGGGAATGTATTTATTGTATTCTATTTCATTTAGCAGAATCTATGTAATTCCATGTCGTGCTGTACTTTTCATGACACCTCATGTTTCCGCCAACGGTGGGGTGTTACAATTTTGAGTAGATTATAAGTGTATAATTTTAAACTTAAACACGATATTACATATTTACCCCTCACGTGTAAGTCACATGGAGGGGTTTTTAACGGATACGTGACGGCGTTAGCCTCTAGTATGGTCTGAGTGGAGATTCGCATACGTTAGGTATGATCAACGTAATTTCGAAAGGAAAGATATGCAACCAGTAATATGGCACAAACGTTATGGACCATTTTAGTAATTAACTCTTGATAATATTATTAGGCGGCTGGTATCCCGACCACTTTTTTGGTAATTAAACCTGACTATTTGCAGCGATTATCGCTGCAAGTAGTGATGTTTTTGTCCATATCCAACTATTTGCAGCGATTACTGACAGAGGGTCCGCTATTTTTTGCCAGATTTGCCATTACAGACAGGGAGGCCCGCACTATTTTCAGCGACTATCACTGCAAATAGTATGTATGGTCTAGATACCAAAAATGTGTGGTTGGGATATGAATCCCGTATTATTATTCATATTGTCATAACATAATCATTGAACTAGATCATTTGTTATTATTATTACTATTAATATTATATCATAACATAATCATTATAAAGTTATCTGTTGTTATAATTGACTTTGTTTTTTAATAAAAAATAATAAATATGATTAATTTGATATGTCTCTAAACATGTCTAACAATCCAAAGCTGATATATAACAGGTCAAAAGCTAAGATTTGGAAAAATAATGAGCGGAACTAAATGTTTAGTATCTTTTCAAGTGTATGAAATTAATCACACATGTTATTTTTCCCTAAAATTGTTACTTGAAAAACCTTTTTTTTCCTTTTTGTATCTTTCGTATTTCATTTGTAATATAATTGAATATTGTTATATTAATGTTTAGCCTTTGTTTTTATGTAGTTTAATCAACATTTGTTCAAATTTTGATCAAACGTCGTTCGTTGTTGGTACGGTTTTAGTTGGATTGTTATCCAATAAATAATTGTTTGGACTAAAGCTTCTAGTTTGTAGTATTATAGTTTAACATAAAAGGACAACAAATTAATTTCATTTGATGAAATTTAACTAGGGAAATGATGTTTAGTTTTCTATAAACTCAGACTATTTTTCTTATTTTAGTAAGAAAAAAATAAAGTTATAAGCATAACTCGTAAACTTTGTAACATACTTAATTTCTTTTCGCAATAATGATCTAAAATAACAACTAGCATTATTATTTGTTTTTTAACCATAAATTAGCCAACGAACTTTTATAATATCTCTTCTTTTTAACAATTGTATGGCTCAAATACTGAAAAAAGATGAAATTAATTTTGTTAAACTAAGTATAACTACATGACATGCCATACTTCAGGTTGTAAACTCATGACAGTGATGTGAGATCTCTTGAAACCATGATAGGTTTTTTACTGTTAAATGAAAAATATCGAATCTATCCTTGTAATCTAATTTATACTAGCAATAACTTAATAACGCTTTGCCATAGGTTTCGATATTATAATTACACTATTGTTAAAAAGAACTAATTTTAAAAGTACTTTGAAGGTCAACCAGGGTTCGAAATATAATTAACGAAGGAAATTCAGAAGAGTTAGAATCTCACTTCTTACATTTGTATAATTAGATTATTTGGGGGTCTCCAAGATTCATGGTTTCATCCCAGACATGCATAGCCCGAGCTCTGCATATAACCCAATTAGATCTCACTAGGATGTTTCGGGTGCTAAGTATTAACTACTAACTCGCTGTTAAAAAATAATATATTTTTTGATTAACATAAACATACGTTAAAACAACATTATTGTTAATCGTCTATTGGTAAGTAAGTCTTGGATTTGGGAAGCTGAGGTGCAAGTTTAGAGGGCAAGGCTTTACTATGTTGTCGTGCTTTTAAACGGATTATTAAAGGTTTTTCCTCCTACTAGATATTGGGTGAAGACAATATCGACTTAAGGTTTTTGATGGTCTTAAATGAGATCAAATTTAGGGACATAGTTTATTAACTTATTAAAAAAAAAAAGATTTAGAGGGTTGATGTAAAAACTAATAAGGATGTTATTGCAATGCAAAATATAATGATAGCTTAAAATCTAAACACTACATCTAGTATCCGAAAAGTTAAAGCCTTATATTTTTTAAAGTGTTTAGTGTGAAACGGGTTAAAAGTTATAACACGTAAGAAAAAGAACTAATTGCATTTTTGGTCCCTGTGTTATCACACTTTTCACACGTTTGGTCCGAACTTTTAATTTGTTGCATTTTTTGTGCCAAAAGTGTCCATATTTTGCAAAAAATGGTCCAGTTTAACGATTTCGTCAATTATCAACCGTTAAGTGGATCATGTGCACCTCATGTGAGGGGCAATATCATCTTTTTACAGAGATCTGGACCAATTTTGCAACTTATTTCTAATATATATTTTTCTTTATTTCTTACTTTTTTTTTTGGTATTAGATTAGAAATCCCACATTAAAACTCTCACATTTGGGTATTAGAAAAACACAATGAAATAAAAGTAAAAAACAACACTAATATCTTATTCATCTTTTTCCAAACTATAAAAAAAAAAAATCAGAACTGAATCACCTTTCTTGCCAATCAAATATGAGATCTAAGCTAAATTTATACTTCTTCATATCATTACAAATGAAAATCATGATATGCGTACGTTACCACGAGATGGGCACCAGCGCAATATGGCGACAGTGGTGGCAACGGGTGATGCTAGTGGTAATGGTGATAACGATGTGGTTATTAATCTAAAACTAATTGACATAAATGGTAGTGTAGTTATTTTATGGTTAAGAAATGTATCTATAGTTTGTAAATTACTTTATTAAAAATATTATAGAGATATTAGATGGAACTATTTAAATTAATTAATAAAGGAGATAGATAGTTTTAATAAATATGAGTGTAAAATATTTTAGTGACATATTAGGTAGATTTAGTGCGTGAGTTACACGGATTAATCTAAGTTAAAACTATTCCATTTGGACCAGTCTAAGCAGGGCCGTAGTGATCTTTGAGTGATCTAAAGGAAACTGAGCGACTTTATTTCCTTGAAAGCAAAGCGTAACGAGGGAACTTTATTGGAGAAGATCATGTCATTCCTAGATTTCCAGATAATCCAGCAGAACGCTAATATAATCACATTGAAGAATTTCCTTTTTTTTGGGGCAATTGAGGGAAGCTTATGAAGTTCAAAAAGGTCTCGGCAGTTGGAGGGTTTGACCAGGGGTAATTTACACCAGGAGAGGATGTGCGACCAAAGAGAATCCATGAACGAACAGTGGATGAAGAGATGGCTTGCAGATTCATCGTGTGAAAGACAAAGGGAGCAAGTGGGTTGGATATGTGGGATATGTCTTTGCATCAGAAGATCGGTTGTGGGTAGTCGGTTTAGGTCGAGTCTCCATCCAAGAACATTCACTTTTAATGGTGCAAGATTATTCCATGGGAAGATTTAATGGTGCAAGATTATTCCATAGGAAGATCCAGAAGTGAGGACCGAGATGGGCTTTCTGTAGCTGCAGTCTTATAGATTTAGTTGTGAACTTGCCAGACGGGTCATGCAACCATTTTCATGAGTCTTCTGCGTTGGAGAGGGATACCCGTATAATCTAGGCCATGAGGTCATGAAGCTGTTGTAGTTCTACAAGAGAGGAGGGGGGTCTTTTCCATTGCCATTCCCATTGCGTGATGAGGCCATTGCCATTACAACGATCTGAGACTAGACATGCTTTAAATTTCCTTTTAGATTGATCGATGGATCTTGGCAAAGTCTTTAAATCTTACCTTTTTTCATTAAATTTTGAAAATTGGGGTTTAAAAAGTTGGTACATGAAGTTCAAGGATTGGTGTAGATCTAAATTTCTGATTGATGACGATGATAAATGTACATATATGATATGTGCTGTATATATATGATATGAATTTTAAATAGATGATAATATGAATATTGAAATGAATTTCAGATTGATGATGATGATATGTGGATATTGATAGATGCAGATTTCAGATGAGAAAGAAGAAATATAGAGAAGAATGTGGTGTGGAAGTGGATATTGACTTGTTGTAAGAATGGTCTCCTTGATGTAAAAAGACGATATTGCCCCTTACATGAGGTGCACATGATCCCATTCACGATGGCTAATTGACGGAATTGTTAAACTGGACCATTCTTGCGAAAAATGCACAGTTTTGGCACCAAAATTGCAACAAATGAAAAGTTTGGACCAAACATGCAAAAAATATGATAACACAGGGACCAAAAATGCAACTAGTTTGAAGAAAAAAGTTAAAACAATTTTTTTGTAGTATCATACCGTTTCATTTCTACTGCAGATTTGGTAAGTTAAAACTATTTCATATTCATCATTTCATGTTTATAATCATGTTTCTAGTCATATTCAAGTGTACTTGGGTCTAATTTCAAGTCAAAACCGGATTTGGGGTCTAGCTAGGGTTTCAAATTAGGTTTTTGTTTGATTTCATGGATTTTGAATTATAGTTTTGATGTTTGGATCGAATCTATGATATGGGTTATGTTTATTCATGTTGAAATATGTTTGTTTAAGCTTCAAAATGAGTCTTGAAACTTCCTTGGTCGATTCTTGAGTCAAAAATTATGATTTAAGATGAAATGGGTCGTGTTCTTCACTCTGGAGCTGCTGCTGGTTTGTGCTGAACTGGGACTCATTGCGGGGCAACAAGTAGTTGCGGGGCAACAAAAATTTCAGAAAATCTAGCTGCGGCGCAACTAGCTGTGTTGCGGGGCAACACTATCAGTTTCAGTTTTTTTTTTCGTTTTTGACTCGTTTAAACTTTATCAAATCATTTCTTAACATCCTCCTGAACACTAATCAATCCAACAACATTATTTTTGACTCTTATGATCAATCATGTCCCGAAATTTGGAACGTATGGGCGTATATTGATGTGTATGCATGTGTAACTATAGGTTGTGATCGTGTGACGAATATTGCTCGCTTGTAGATTAATCTAAACTTGTTGTAGCTGCTTAAGGTGAGTTCGTAGCCCCTTTCTTTACACGATTTGGGGTGAAAAGTGTACATCGTATTTCATGGTTTCGTTTGATCGTTATTTGTTCGTTTATGTAAATAATCAAGGTTATGTGATCGTTTGAATTATGAATCAAGGTTGTATGATTGTTTGGCTAGTTTATCAAGGTTATGTGATCGTTTGAATTGTGAATCAAGGTTGTATGATTGTTTGGCTAGTTTATCAAGGTTATGTGATCGTTTGAATTGTGAATCAAGGTTGTATGATTGTTTGGCTAGTTTATCAAGGTTATGTGATCGTTTGAATTATGAATCAAGGTCGTATGATTGTTTGGCTAGTTTATCAAGGTTATGTACTCTTTTGAATTGTGAATCAAGGTTATGTGGTTGTATATGATCCAATCAAGGTTTCAAGGCTTGGTGATCGTTTAACGATCCCATTTAATGAGATCATTTAATGACCCAATCAAGGTTTCAAGGTTGTGTGATCATTTATCGATCCAAATCAAGGTTCAAGGTTATATGATCATTTAATGATCTAATTATGTTCGTATCAAAGTTCTTTGTTGTTGGAAAGTCTCTACGTTTGGATCTTCGGCTACGTCAAGCTAAGCTCTCGCTAAATTCATAGTCTCATCTGGTGTCCAAGGTCTAGCCATTTGTTGTTTGAGTGTATAAATATTAGAAGAAGAATGAAAAAAGTAAGAAGATTTTGGAGATAAAATGAGAATTGATTTGTTAAGTTGTAATGTGTATGTATATATAGTGTTTAAATTAGGGTTTAAAAAAAAGTGGCTTTGGGCTTGGTGAAAAGAGGATAAAAACAAAAAAATCAGCCCGTTCCTTTTCGGAAGGCTTCAAATTCTAACGGGTGGAACGCCTAGGGAACGTCCCCCGGGACCGATGTCAGGCGTTACGGGGGCGTTCTGGACGTTTATTACGAAAAGTAATGGGCTACTCCGGACGGTCTTATATACGTAACATGATCGAATTATTAAAAGGATAAGGTTATTTCTTTCAATAGAATAAAAAATTTTCATTGAAAAATAAAAAATTGTCCATAGTTGCGTTAGATGACGCAATATAAGCTATGACATCCCTTCGAATTCTGTTACATGTCTCAATCAAACATTTTTGTATAAAAGTAAGGTAATTAAAGCTGGCTATGTAAAGTTGTACATCGCCTAATTAAAATTGTTATATTGTGTTTTTGTGCATTTAAATTGTATATATATTGTTAGGCAAATAGCTTTTGTTTAACATTTTAATTTTCAACTTTTAATCAAAACAAAATTACATTAATAATCTACACTACTTGTCGTTACACCGACGTCACCACCACCACCACCAATCTTCACCGTCGCCACCATTGCCGCTACCGCTGCTTGCCACTACCACCCGTCACTGCTACCACCGCCGCCATCATTACATGACCACTACCGTCACAATGCACGACTACCGTTCAAGACTTTAAGTACATCAAAATAGTTTGGAGGTAGTACTCTACCCAAAGATATATATATATAAAAAAATCAACGAGAAAGAAATAATATATTATACTAATTAATTCTTTTAAAAAATCTTTTTAATTATAAGTCAAAATGGCAAAGTTAAAAAATGAGATTTTCTTTTAATAAAATTTATATGTCATGTTTCAATGGCTTTAAAATGATTTTCCATTAAAAAGAAAATTTGAGGATTAATCCTTTTCCAAAAAAGAAGATTGAAATTTCAAACCAAAATATCAATTTTCACTTTAATATAATTTAAGAAAAAAAATGATAAATTACCTACCAAACATGTGTAAAATTAGCTTAAAATTTTAAAAAAATCTCATGTAGCTTTCATTATTTTCTTATCTCTTGATTTTTTCAAATATCATCGATTGATTGTTAGACACATGAGTTAGATTGATTTATCATTATCCACGACTTAAATATAAATTTTTATTTTGATTAGTTAATCGATATTTGATTAAGGGGACACCATATAAAGATGAAACCCTATACATATTGTAAACTACGAGATGCTGGTCATGTCCGTTAAAGGGTTATTTAAGAGAAAATCTCACAGACTTGTTTCTCCAAAAAGTCCTAACCAAGAATTGTGAAAAAAAAATAAAAATTTGTGAAGAAACCACATCTACATTTACTAGTTAAATTGATTTTAAGTCCTTGAGTTTTAACTCATTGGTTGAAAGGTCATCCCCTATTCAAGAGGTTTTGTATTCAAACATTGGGGGAACATAGAAAGTCCCTTGATTTGGTATACCCAGGTTCAAGTTTGAGGAGACAGAGTTTACTTCTATTAATCGTCGTGCTTTCGGACGGATTACATTTTTTTCGGGAAAACTTTATAACGCGGACCCAGTTAACACAACGTATGCTAGACTTACCATTGTCGAATCACGACATGAAATTCAAGCTAAATTCACCACTAAAAAAATAAAGTTAAACCGACTTTAAGAGACAATTTTTATTTTTAAACTTGTAAAACACGTTTTATGTGGGGACCTAAATCCTGGTTTACATTTATTTCTAAAAACTTTTTATCGGCATTTTTAAATTTTAGCCCATATTTTTCTTGTGTATACAAAAAGGCAAGCAGTATATTGCTACTACCCCACTACTCACCAGCTTCATTGCCTTTTGTAAGAAACAAAAACCCACTTTATAATTATTTTCCTAAAGTAGAAAAAAACCCCAAAAATCCGATGGAATCAAGAAGCGACGAATTTACAGACATCATATTTTCGTGGTCGTTAGATGACATTCTTAATCAGGACCTCTACAAAACCCAGGTGATGTCTCTTCTTTACTTTTTTTCAGTTTTTTTTTTTTTCGACTTCATATATACATACTATTATATTTTATTTTAGCTGTTTTTAGCTTTATTATTTATGCCAACATTTACATAATCTGTGCATTTTGTAACAAAAATGTGTGTTAGTTTGCAACCAAAAATAATGTAAACGGTAAATAAATGAGGGTGATTTTTTTTACTGAAATGTACGCAGCTAAACCAGGGTAATATTGTTTTTTAGCCCTTTTGAACCTCATATGATGGCATTAGGATGCTTGTCTAAGAAAAGGGTAATTATTGTAATTTTATTATTATTATTATTATTTTATCATATATTATTACTTATTTTATTATATATTATTACACAAATGACAGTTTTTACAGTTTGGGGGTAATTTGCAAAAGTTAATCAGTTTTCACTATTTTGGGATATATCAAAGGGTTAAAGCGTTGGATGTGCATTACGGAAAGGTTATAAAAATCTGATGTTCTAAAATGGTTGATATTCTGGTTAGCGTAACGTGTCTAGCTTAGACCGCCTCAAGCCCGTATTGTTGGAAATCAGGTTCTACCTTGACTTCAAACAAACTAGGCTACACACAAGAGGCGCAAAAGTTCAACATTGCGTTGAAAATCTGTAAATATTGTGTAAAGATTTTGGAAGCTAAAAGTATACCCTATTTGGACTCGTAGGCAACGCCTTTGCTTTATCTTTGGACTAGCATGATTATAGTTGTTGCGTTATCTGTAAACTGATTAGTTGTTTTTAGAATAGTTAATGATCAAGATTGAGTGAAATAATTGGTATGGGATCATCAGTTCAAAAGTAACTTGTCAGGTTGTTTGTGCCAAACAGTGTAGTTAAGACTTATTTAAATAAACAGCCCCGTATATGAATTTTTCTGATGAGTTGATGTATTATTTGCAGGTGGAAAAGATACCATGTACGTTTGATTCCGAGCAACAGTACTTCAGTTCTTTTGTTTTTCCTTTGCTGGAGGAAACACGTGCTGAACTCGCTTGCTGTATGGAGATCATGTACAGATATCCATCTGCCGACATTTTATCTATCCGTGAGACCAGATGTGATAAGAAAATTGTGTATGATACTAAAGTTGGTCCGTGGAGAAACAGATTTTCTGAACATGGCAAACAACCTTACCAGACATTACCTGGTGATCTTCTCATTTTGATGGATGGCAAAGCAAAATCCGTGTCTGATTTGCAACAGGCGGGTAGGTCATGGGCTCTTTCATTGGTCAACAAAATCTCAGAGAATGATAGTGAAGATGAATTTGTGAGTACACCATCACGATTCACAATTAAAGCTTCACGACCTCTTAAATTTCAAGATGGGATGTTTGTCGTTTTCCTAAAAAATATTACAAGCCCGATAAGGATTTGGAATTCATTGCACATGAACAGGAATCTGAGTATCATTAAAGTGGTTCTTAATCCTGATTCTATGGTAAGAAGTTTGTTGAATAAAAAATTTCTTATTGTGAAGTGATAATATCATTTTTAATAGTGATCTTTTGTCCACAGGTCAAGGAGATTTGCAGTACATGTTCTTTTGATTTCGATGCTCTTCATTCTCAAAATCCAGATCTGTTTGATAAACTGAATGAATCACAAAGAGAAGCAGTTATGGCATCCCTTAACAAAACAGAATGTAGTCACAATTCATGTGTGGAACAAATTTGGGGACCACCAGGTACGGGGAAGACAACAACAGTTAGTATCTTGCTTTTTGTTCTGTTGCAAATGAATCGTGGGACACTTACTTGTGCACCGACAAACATTGCTCTATTGCAATTAGCTTCATGTGTACTAAGTTTGGTTAGGAAATCCTTTAAAAGGACAATCTCAAGTGGTCATTCCTTTTGTTCTTTTGGAGATGTGCTTTTATTTGGAAACAAGGAGCGGTTAAAAATTGGTGCAGAGATGGAAGAAATATACTTGGAGCATCGAGTTGAAAGGCTTATAGAGTGCTTTGGGCCTTTGACTGGTTGGAAGCATTGCATAAGGTCTATGAATGATTTACTTGAAAATTGTGTATCTCAATATCATATTTTTGTAGAAAATGAGTTGTGGAAAGAAAAACAACTTGCAAATGGAAATCAAAGCAACACTAAAACCAACAAGTTGCAAGTCAAATCATTCCTTGAGTTTGTGCAAGATCGATTTCGTTCTTCTGTAATGCCACTTAGAAGATGCATCCTTACATTCTTGACTCATGTCCCAAGAAGTTTCATGAAAGAATACAATTTCCATAGTATGATATATCTTTTGGATAACTTAAGTTCATTTGAATTGCTGTTGTTTCAAGAGAACTTGGTTTCACAAGAACTCGAGCACCTTTTCACATCTCAACCATTTCCTAATCAGTTGGAGGATATGTCGTCGATTAATTCCATAAGAGCCATGTCTATATTGGTTCTAAGAGGTCTGCTGATATCTCTTGAAGTATTAGGTCTTCCATATATTATAAAAAGACAAAAAATAGAGGACTTTTGTTTTGAAAGAGCTTCTCTTATATTTTGCACAACATCTAGTTCCTACAAGTTGCATATGGTTCCAGTGAAGCCTTTGAACATTTTGGTCATAGATGAAGCTGCACAATTAAAAGAGGCTGACTCCACTATTCCTCTTCAGCTTCCTGGGATGAAGCATGCTATCCTTATTGGAGATGAGTGCCAATTACCTGCAGTGCTTACAAGCAATGTTGGTCACCTCAACTGTTTTTCTACCTACTATTTAAAACTTTCCATTCTTCTTGATTTAATCTTACTGAATTTTTGTGGACAGGTATGTATTGAATCTGGCTTTGGACGAAGCTTGTTTGAACGACTGAGTTCTTTAGGTCATTATCGACATCTACTAAATGTTCAGTATCGAATGAGTCCTTCCATCAGTTTCTTCCCTAATTGGAGATTTTATCAGAATCAGATCCTTGATGCAGAAAATGTTTTATGTGAAAGTTATGAAAAGCAATATCTTTTAGGACCAATGTTTGGTCCTTACTCATTTATAAATGTTGTTGAAGGAATAGAAGAAAAGGATGACGACGGAAGGAGCAAACGAAATATGGTTGAGGTGGCTATTGTGATTAAGATTGTACAAAATCTGCATAGAGGTATGAATATTGATCATATTACATACATTGTTCATATTATTTTCGTGTAGAAGAACATGGAACATACAAAAAGAACAGAGTGATTATATTGCAACACTAGTGTTACATCAAGAATAATGTTTAGCTACTTTTGTAATTAGGTTTGTTGAGTTTTTATAGCCGTTAGGTTTGAATTCATGTATAAATACTTGAAGTGTGTAGTTGAATCATATAAGTTTGATTTGATAAATTTCCCAATTCTCACAAATTCGTGTGTGATATCGTTTCAAGTTATCTATACTTTTGTTTTTCTGTTGTTATTATCTCAGTTTAAGTTTATCCTTTCTTTGATAATTATAGCGTGGAAAGACTCGAATAAGAAGCTTACTATAGGCATCGTATCTCCTTATGCTGCCCAAGTTGTTATGATTCAAGAAAAACTTGGTCACAAGTATGAGAAACTTGATGGATTTTCAATAAAGGTGAAATCAATTGACGAGTTTCAGGGTGGAGAAGAAGATGTTATTATTTTATCGACAGTTAGATCTAACAGGCGTGGATCTGTTGGCTTCATGTCTAGTCCACAAAGGACTAATGTTGCCCTCACCAGAGCACGGTAAGCAAGAAATCTTCATTGTTTAGTCCTCTAAGGACTAATGTTTGATGCAACTGCCATGGGTATCTAAAATCTATGTCTGACTTTCTGTATGTTTTGTCTAGACATTGTCTGTGGATTTTAGGACATGAAAGAACCCTGACTAATAGTGAATCTATATGGAAAGATTTAGTCTATGATGCAAGAAATCGCCATTGTTTGTTTGATGCTGATTCTGATAAATGCTTGAAGACGGCAATTATAAATACAAAGAAAGAGCTAGCACAACTTGATGATCTGTTTAAAGAGACCAGTGTACTTTTTAAACATGCCAAATGGAAGGTATCAACTGTTTACTTCTTTACCATAATACTAAGATGTGCAAATTTCTACTTTTGTTCTTCATGTTTGGTGCTCGTTATGTCCTTAGGTTCTGTTCAGTGACAACTTCAGAAAGTCATTTAGAAAGCTGACTTCTGCTCGCTTGAAGAAGCTGGTTTTAAATCTTTTATTGAGACTCGCTGGTGGTTGGCGACCCAAGAACCAAAGTGTAGACTTTCATTGTGAAAAATCTTCACACATTCTCAGACAATTTAAGGTTGCAGGGTTATATGTTATATGTACGATTGACATCATCAAGGAATCTAGTTATGTACAAGTTTTGAAGGTTTGGGATGTATTACCTTTTGAAGAGATACCAAAACTCACAAAACGTCTTGAGAGCATATTTGCTGCATACACGGATGATTATATTAGTCGTTGCACAACAAAATGCATGGATGGGTAAGCTCATTTTCGTTTACTGAATTTTAATAGCGGTGGCAACTTCGATATGTTTACATTTGAATGGGTCAAATTGGGTTGTATTTTATCTCAAACTGATCATATAAAAGAATCTAGTTTAGAGCAAAACGTGTCAAACAGGATGAAAGTCACCTAATAGTTTGTGTAAAATGTTCAGATTATCATAGTAATACTAATTTAGTATCAGAATCAATACATTAAATTGCTTGAGAATTGGACAACAAATAGCAATACCTGACCTGACCCATTCAACCCATATTAGAAGTTAACTGTTACAGCTCAAACTCGTTTTGACCTATTATCCAATATACTCATTTCTCCACCTCTGAATGTTAAAGCAGTGATTATACATGCTTAAGTTCTTGTTTTTTGTTTATATATGTATTAATGTATATATATTGTTCAGGAATTTAGAAGTTCCTAAGAGTTGGCTGTCATACAAAGAAATTATAAAATTTCGTTATAATAATGAAACTGGCCGTGAAATGAGGGAGAATCCTTGTGACGGGATAAGTTATGTGGAAAACTCAAAAGTGAATGAAAGCTTGTTGCTTATGAAGTTCTACTCCCTGTCAGATGTGGTGGTGAAACATTTGCTTTCTGATAATGAACTTGTTCTACCCATGCAAGTCAGTGATGAACAAATGGACATTATCCTATTTTCCAGAAGTTCTTTTATAATTGGGCGTTCAGGAACCGGGAAAACCACTATACTGACAATGAAGTTATTCCAAAATGAACAATCTTTCCGTGCTGTTTCTGAAGCGATTTACGAAACAGACAGTAGCAGTATTGGGGATTCCAAGGCTGTCGAAGATTCAGAAGATAGAAAACCATTGGTTCTTCGTCAGCTTTTTGTGACTGTCAGCCCAAAATTATGCCATGTTGTGAAGCAACATGTTTCTCACCTTACAAGGTGCACATATACTAATATTCTTATCTCTTTTTTGCATTAATTACAATTTCTGACTAAAAGATTTGATACATTTGACAGCATATCATGCAATGAGAGTTCATCAACTGAAATTAATCTTGATGATGACGAAGTAACATCGGAATTCAAAGTTATCCCAGATACATTTACAAACATCCCCGTGAAAGACTACCCTTTGGTTATAACTTTTCATAAGTTTCTATTGATGTTGGATGGTACGTTGGGCAACTCTTTCTTCGGAAGATTTCTGAAAAAAAGAGAAGATTTTCATCTCAACCTTCTGGGTTCAAGATCTGTAGCACTGCAAACATTTATAAGACTACGGGAGGTCACTTTTGATAGGTTTTGTTCACTATACTGGCCCCACTTTGATTCAAGTCTAACAAAGAAACTTGATCCCTCCAGAGTCTTTACAGAAATTATTTCTCATATAAAAGGGGGTCTGCAAGCAGGGGAATGCAGTGATGGGAAGCTGAATTTTGAGGGTTACTCTTTATTGGCCAAATGTCGTTCATCCATTTTGACGAAACAAAAAAGAAAGACTGTTTACAACCTCTTTCAAGCCTATGAAAAGATGAAAACTGAACGAGGAGAATTCGATTTGGGTGATTTAGTAAATGACCTCCATCATCGGCTTAAAAGTGGACATTATGAAGGTGACAAGATGGATTTTGTGTATATTGATGAAGTTCAAGATCTTAGTATGAGGCAGATCTCTCTTTTCAAATATATATGTCCAAATGTCGATGAGGGTTTTCTTTTTGCTGGTGACACCGCACAAACCATTGCCAGGGGGGTTGATTTTAGATTTCAAGATATACGATCTCTGTTCTATAAAGAGTTTCTACCCACCAGAATAACTGGGAAACAAGGGAAAGGTCTTGTCACTGAGATTTTTCAACTGAAACAGAACTTCCGAACTCACTCCGGTGTGCTTGACCTAGCTCAGAGTGTCATTGATATTATTTACCACTACTTTGTTCACTCAATTGATGTTTTGGAGCCTGAGACTAGTCAAATATGCGGTGAAACTCCTGTACTGCTTGAGTCGGCCGATGATGAAAATGCAATCGCAACAATCTTTGGTGGCAATGGAAATGGTGGAAAAATTGTCGGATTTGGTGCGGAACAAGTGATATTGGTTCGTGATGATTGCACTAAGATTGAGATTTGCGAATATGTTGGAAAGCATGCGCTTGTTCTCACTATAGTAGAATGTAAAGGTCTTGAATTCCAGGTAGGCCTTCTTTATGTAGGTGCCAAATTGGTGGGTTGATCAAAGGGTCAAAATGGGTGTGTTTGCAATGAAATAATTAGTTATATACTTACATAAAAGCAATTGAAGAGGATGTAAGCATTTAAGTACAATTCGCCACTTTGGGATCCTTTCCACCAAGTTTTTTGAAATAATTAGTTAAATACTTGTATTTAGCCGAATTTTTTGAATTTACCTTTGATGCGTCCAACATAAACTTTATAAAGTATGACCAAATCAGCCAATTTATCAGATCAATGTATGGGTCAAAATGGCCACCGAGTTTTTTTGTGATTGTAAATTGCTTGTGATTAGTTATGTTTGATTGCCATATAACAGGATGTGTTGCTGTATAACTTTTTCGGGACATCCCCTTTGAAAGACCAATGGAGAGTAATATACGGATACATGAAGGAGCGGGATTGGATCGATGAGAAACTCCCTCAATCTTTCCCAAGATTCAGTGAGGCGAGACATAGTTTACTGTGTTCTGAACTGAAACAGTTATATGTGGCTATAACTCGTACAAAGCAAAGACTATGGGTATGTGAGAGTATAGAGGAGCTCTCGAAGCCAATGTTCGAGTACTGGAAAAGAAGGGGACTCGTACAGACAAGAAAGATCGATGATTCAGTGGCACAAGCCATGGGAGTCGCTAGCAGCCCTCAAGAGTGGCGGGAGCGTGGTAAAAAGGTTAGTTATAATCTCTTACTTCTATGGTCATCTTTAATGCATTATTTGACAGGCTTGTGATGATTTTCAGCTGTTGTATGATAACAACTTCGTGATGGCAACAATGTGCTTTGAAAAATCCGGTGACACTATGTTGGAGAAATTGGCAAAGGCTTCTGGTCTCAGAGCATCTGCTGATCAAATGAGGGGAAAGAAGCCCGAAGCTTATCTAAGTCATTTAAGAGAAGCTGCAGAAATGTTTGAGTCTATTGGGAAACTTGAGTCTGCTGCTTCTTGTTACTGTGATGTGGGGGACTATGAAATAGCAGGTAACTTTCTTTTTCCAAATTATAACCGCTTGTTTATAAATTAAGTTAGAGGTGTCAAGATGGCTTGGGTTAAAATAGGTATTAGGTAATATTCCCATTATAACTCTTTCACCCGCATACCTTTTGTATACGTTTAGGAGGTTGTATGCATTTGAAATTGATTTTGGTGACTTTCGGCAATATTTACATTTAAACCATTTCAAAATAAAATACAACTTAAATTGACGCATTTCTAAGTTCCACCTGTAGTTGCTTGCACCAGATATTCCGATTTTAATGCCATTCTAATTGTGTTTGTGCAGGAAAAATTTACTTATACAAGTGCAAAAAAATTGATGTTGCGGCAGAGTGTTTTATTTTAGCCGGATGCTATGGTGAAGCAGCTGAAGCCTATGCCAAAGGAGATCAGTTCTCCAATTGTCTATCAGTTTGCAAAAAGGGGAAACTATTTGACAAAGGCATGCAGTATATCGAATACTGGAAAGAGCATGTGGATGTTAAAAGCAAAGAACTAGAACAACTTGAGCAAGAATTTTTGGAGAGTTGTGCCCTTCATTACTATAAACATAAAGATCTTAAATTCATGATGAAATTTGTCAGAGCCTTTTTTACTGTGGAATCTAAGCGTGTATTCCTGAGGTCTTTAGGCTGCAATGATGAACTTTTATTGCTGGAAGAAGAATGGGGTCAATTTGTCAATGCTGCTGAGCTGGCGAGGTCATTAGGTTATGTTCTAAAAGAGGCTGATCTTTTGGAGAAGGCTGGCGATTTTATGGAAGCTGCAGATCTCTTACTTTGGTACATACTTTTTACCTCACTATGGGGAAAGGGAAATAGAGGTTGGCCATTGAAGCAGTTTGCCATGAAGGAAGACCTTTGTGAGAAAGCAAGGTCGGTTGCAAAAATGACCTCTGATAAATTCTATGATTTTGTTTGTAATGAGCTTAAGGTACTCTCTGATAAGCACAGTAGTTTGCCCGAGCTCAAGAAAAATTTACTTGCTTCCCAGAAATATAAGAGTTTAAGAGGGGAAATATTATCCATAAGGAAAATCTTGGATTCTCATTTTCATATTAATTTCTCAAAGTACTTTTGGGAGGATGAATTACCGTCTGATATTACTAAGCATTGTGAAGACCAGATCTTTCAGAGCTGTGTTTCTGTTAGAACTCTGGTTTTTTATTGGAACCAGTGGAAGGAGAATGTCATGAATATCTTTCAGAGCATCAAATGTCTTGAAAATGAACAGCCAAATATAAGCGATGGTCTTGTTGATTTTAGTATAAGTTACTTTGGAGTGAGGAAACAGTGTGTCAATGGAAACATGGTTTACATGTTAGTCAACAAGGATGGTGATTGGATAAGAAACATTGGTAACGTAGGTCTACACAAGGAAGGGAAGCTTCTAATTATGAATACAAATCAGTTGGTGCTTGCTATGACGTCTTATTGGCAGTCAGAATTACTCTCCGTGGGTATAAAAGTACTTGAAAAACTAGAAGGTCTTCATAAGTCAAAGTCAAACGGTTCAACATTTCATCAAAGCACTACTCTTCTACACATTTTTGAGGTTTCCAAGTTTCTTTTGGACTGCCAATGTGTTAACCTCACTTTTCATTATAAAAAGAAACTGCAAAGTTTCCTTGGAATCTCTGCACATTACTTTGATCTTGTGTTTCCGTTAGACTGGCGAAGATCAGTCTCTGAAGACTTGGTATCCTTGAGGAAGACTGATATATCACTTCACTTGTTTGATGAGATTATTCTTCAAAATGTTGACATCAATGGTGATATCACCTATTGGACAATCGGAATTGTGATGATGCTATGGTTTAGTTCAAGAAAACCTGCTGCACTTAACGAAAAGATTGTTGCTGGAGTCCAGTGGAGTCTTGGATGGCGGTCACTTGTGGAACTATGGAATGTTGGCTATATAGGTATTTGTGTTGTTCCGTTACTCCGGGTTGCTTTAGGTGATACTTTGTCCGAAAACTGGAGTAATCCTGGCTATATATCACCTCACAGTTTTGTGCATCTTTTGGATCGTCTTCTTTTCATGGAGTCTTTTTCTTCAGGACTACTTTTCACAACAAAGACTTCTTTTGTTGGATGGTTTACAGAGCTTCATCCTAGTGATACAGCTTTGTCAGCACTTAAACAGATCTATATAAAAACTGACTTCACCTTTTTTGTTAGCATAGTCCAACGGATTCTCTACAACAAGGAAGATACTGAATCTTGGATTCGAAGATCAAAGATTAATGTCTCTTATTACCATCCACTCTTAGCATTGAAGTTGATAATGATGTTATCTTTAATTTGTCTGCAAGTATCAGATTTTTATCAAGTATTACTTGATTTGCTGATGGGAAAGAATAATATCGAGTATTTGCTTCCAAAGAAATTTGTGTTTAATCTTTTGAGGAATAGGAAGGGTGATCACTTACACTTGAGTCCACAAATAGTTGCTGAAGCTTTTACAAGCATAGAGGATCCTCTCCTGATTGTGAGTTCAGAATCTAAGAATCCACAGATAGATGCTCCATGTGCTATATTTGTGGACCTAAGGAAATCTAAAGAGGACATAATGAACATAGTGTTCACTAAGAAAGCTATGCCATGTAGTCAAAGTCCTTTATGCAATGATGGTTGTGGGATAACTCCTGAGGCAGTGGTAGAGAAGAGCAGTGATAATCAAAGTGGTGGTGGTAACCCTCATCATGTGAATAACAGGAAAGCGAAAAGAAGTAGCAAGGGAAAGAAGGTAAAGAAAAATACAGATATTGGCCAGACTTCTTCAAAGAATGAATGTGAAAGGGAAAAGCAAACAGGTTGGAAACTTCTTGAAGAAATGTCTGAAGTTGTAAGTGGGAAGAATATTAGCAAGTCACTGAGCTCATCTGTCCCGGCTATGGTAAAGGTAAGTGCATTGTGGTTTTTGCAGTTTTAGTCCAAACATTGATGCATCCTGACATAATGTTTTGTATTCAGGAAGTGGACGAAAGTATGGACACATTTCTTAATACCTTTGCTGGACAAGATACGACCTATGTACTTGCTGCATTAAATCAACTGGATGTGATTGCTTCTGCTGTTGCATCTAATATGGGGTTAGACTTGCAAAGTCATAAATCTTGAAGTTGTTTATTTCATTACTTTAACTGAAATCCATATTAACATTTTTTTTTGGCGTCTTGATCCTTTTCAGTGGAAAAACAGCGGAGGATTTAGTTTTCTTGAAATGTATACAAGGGCTTAGGGAGCGGCTGCAGAGTAGTAGTGGTAGTGGTAGTCCAAACGGAGATGATTCCCCGAATCATTCTGTCACTATTCATGAAGAAGCAGGTATTAGTAGCACAAGTACGATTAAAGAAGCGGGCGAGGAAGAGGAGGAAACAGATCGTTCACTCGTGTTAGAGAAACCAAGCTCTGGTGGTGACGCCCAAGATGCGAAAAATAACAAAGTGAAGGTAAAGAAAAAGAAGTGTAAGCACAGAAAGTGTGGTTGTTCAAATCAACCTGATCAACCTCATCCCACTTTTTTTAGAAGGCGTGCTTAATCATTTGTAGAATATTTAAGACAACACTTTTAAGTAACCATCTTTGAACCACTTTATGAAGTTACATGGCTGTCATTTTGTCTCCACAACTATATATAGAAGTTTCCAGAACCAATCAAAAAAAAAAAAAAAAGATAAATAGATGCATACAAATAACTCCATGGTCGAAAGATTAATAAAGACTTATCACATTGTAAGTTATAAGCCTTTGCCCGCGGATGAGCTAGAAAAAGTTTTGGAATGGGTTAGGAATAACACGGATAACCTAAACAAGAAAAGCTTTCGTCTACTTTTATTGTAAGTTTGAAGCCTCATTTTTGTTGGCAACCAATAACACATGTCCAACAAAATCAAAAGAATTATCATTTGTAGTTTTAGTTTGATGAATTGGTATAGCACTATATCCATCTGTTGCTATTTATCAACAGAGAGATCTTTTTGGGTTCTCTCCTCTCTCTCTAACCTCTCCCTAACGGTAACAAATTTTTAGATCTGAGATCTAAATTTGTGATCCGAAGAGTGGGATTGAGATTGAGAGTTTGAGATCGAGTTTATTCCTATCCGGTTAAGGCTTCCACCCCGGTGTATCTAACTCTATTTTACACTTTTGGGCCCGAGGTCCCTTCCACTTTAGTGGATCTAGAAACAGCCTCTCTACCTTTGAGTAGGGGTAAGGTCTGTCTACATCATACCTCCCCTATAGCCCGGCTTATGTCGGGATTAAGTACCTTGTTGTTGTTGAATTGGTATAGCACTCGCTATGAGGCACAAATTTTTGATCCACAACGGTCATGTTTTTATTAGGGTTTTTTTTAATGTTTCTTATTAAAAATTTAGAATAATAACTTTGATATAAAATTTTGTTTGGGCTACGGAATAAAAGTGGTAGGCAAAGCCGGCCCAACTTGTTAATGATAGTAAAACGAAATAAAGGGGTATATTTCGTGATCGTTTGTTATTATTTTCCTCTTGGCTTTTGGAGATGTTAGTCCGATTGTCGGGTCTTCCATGAGTTTTAGGATGTTTTAGGATTAAGCCACCTTAAAAGATGGTTAGTGTATAGAAATAATGATGACTTTTAGTATTACCCAAGACTTGAGATTACATAATAAAATTTGGCTAACTTTTTGAGTCAAAAAATTGGTCTCACTAAAAGACAAATGGAATAGTAAATTATGTATAGTAGTACACTGAGATAATTCTCGCATTTTCTTTTTTTATTTTTACGGTTTTGAGAATTTTTTGTTTTAACACCTTTAGATAGTGCTTGTGATTAACAAAAGAAAAATTTTTAGTTGTCGACTGAAAAACAACGAAGAACCAACATGGTTATTGAAGAAACATTTTCCAAATTAGGTTATGTTTGAATGAATTAACATGGTTCCTGCTAGCTGTGCAACTTTAGTTGGGTATTAAAGTGCAACAAAATCCAAGCTCATGTTCTTTTTTAAGGATATTAATAGGTCTTCAAAACTTTTCAAATATTTTTTTTATATATCTGAGATGTGTTTTATACAACAAACTTGTTGATGTGTATATTTATTGACCGATGCTTTAACGCAAGGATCAAGACTAATTCGAACAACTCTCTGTTCAAAAAGTACTTTATCAAACTTCTAGTTGTGTACGTTTTGATTTATTCGAATCCATATATATTAGAAGTGCATTCGCAAGTGGATGATTTATTCATAAACTTCATTTAGGACACATGTCAAATGTTAATGGTGACAGTGACGGTTTGTTTATTAATGTGATATAATTAATGTAAAAATTGAGCAATGTGTTTATTTCGGAATTTAAAGAATTTATGATTAACAAATAAAAATGTGAAATTGGATAAATTGTATGCTTTTTGAGGGGTCATAATGGAGATAATTTGAACTACGTAGAATGAAAGAACCCGACGTCTACATTATTGGGGTAGTTTTACTAGGAGAAGTTGGGAAATTGGCATCATTTTTTTGGTTTTCAATGTTTATATATATATATATATATATAGGGGAACCTTATTTTGAGAACCCATTTTTTTGTAAGAACCGTAAGAACTCCTAATATTTTTATTGGATCACATGTTTTTTTTGTTCATTCACATGTGAAACGTTATAAAAAAATATGTTGCAGAAGAAATTTTTTTTCAAAACCTTACATATAGTCGTTTGTCACATGTGAACAGAAAATGTTAACAAATTCATTCATAAGTTCATAAAAAGCTACTTTGAAGGTTTCATAAAAAAGTTTCTTCTACAACATACCTTTTTATATCATTTCACATGTGAATGAGCAAAAAAAACATGTGAACAAGTATATTATCCAAGAGTTCTCATGGTTCTTACAAAAAAAATGGTTCTCAAAATAAGGAAACTCTATATATATATATATATAATTAAGTGAATAAAAAAAATATAAGTTTTAATGAGAAAAAGTAGAAAACTAACTTGGAGGAGGAGACTATAGTGTGTTACAATTCTTTTATTTTGTATGGATTGTAATTATTTTGAATAAAATATTTGTAATTTTATTATAAAGTGTAAGAGGTAAACTTTTGATATAAAATGTATAGCTTTGTATATGAGTTATTAATGACCTTAGTAATGTAGAAAATTTAAACGTATTATGATTACATATCTATAATACCTTCTAAAAGAGAACATATCCTTAAAAAATCTCAAATAAAGAATTTAACTATCTAAAACATCATTCTTTTTTATTCATTAATTTAAAATATCTTCAGTTAATACCGATAATACCCTTAATGAAATAATTTACAACCTACTACACTATCTCCGTTAACATCAATTAATTTTACATCCAGTATCATTTCCACCTCAACTACCCGTTACCGCCACCACTCGTCTCTGCCGCTGCCACCCAGTGTCGGTACCACCATTGCTACAACATTATGCGGGCATATAACTCACTTTGATCAATGCGCCACAACCAAAATCGAAATCTTCTAGAAAGGATTGTATTGTGATTAATTGATTCATATTGATTAAAATTCAACATACGACAAATGTTTTGTTACGTCAAAACATACGGTACAACAAATGTATTCTGATGAATTTCTATAACTAATTATTTACCAACTTAATTAACATACAACAAATTAAATTCTTGAAAATTAATAAATAAAATTTTGTATTTTAACATAACCAAAAACCCTATATCATATGTTACCGAAAGATTAACGAAATTAAAATTTCTTAATAAAAATGAAAGTAGTAGTAGTCCGTACATGTATACACCTCTACTGCTACAGTCACTCTCTGCTACTCATCCATCAACTTTTTTTTTTTATTTTCCTTTTTCACCCCTACTACCCTCTACCAACAAAAACCCCTTTAATTTATTAGTTTCCATCTCATAAAACTAAACCCCATTATTTTTCTTACATACATACATATTTTGATGATATAATAATAAAAATAATAATATATATTGATGATGATGGAAGCTGAAGAAGGAGGAAAGGTTAAGAAGAAAAAAGAAGAGTTTGCAGATATAATATTTTCATGGTCTCTTAATGACATTCTTAATCAAGACCTTTACAAAAACCAGGTGTGTGTTTATCATCTCTTCTTCTATTTTGTTTTTCTATATAAAAAAAAATAATGTTTTCCGTACGTGTTTATAGTTTGTGGGTTCCTTTTTTTTTTTTTTTGTGTGTGTCATAAGGTTGGTTTGTTGGGTTATTTATCTGGGGCAAAAAAATGAAAAAAGACGAGGAACACATGACCAGACCTGGATTTTTCGGAGTCCTGCTTATTAGTTAGTACTTAAATGGTACAAAATTTGATTATGTAGTTTTTGTTTGAATTTATGAGGGTTACTTAAATCTCTTTTGTGCACTGTATATATGTTGTTTGGGACATTTAATTAAAAACACGGTTTAAGTGCTCGACGGAGTTTTTTAATTCTGTTTTGATTTACGTAGTGGACCGAGTATGGGTAAGTTTAGTTGTTGCTAAGCTCAATGTAGTAGGAGGACTGCATTGTTATCTTTATGGGTTTGTTGAGATATAGAGGCAGAGGTGGAGCTATAAGCACTAAACATGTAACACAAAATACTAACGTTTTAAAGGGACGGGTTAGCTTATTGTTGTGCAGTAAATATTTTTGGGGTCAAAGTATAAACTATATGACCTCAAAGTCAATCTTGTTGCTTTATATTTGAACTGGGATGTTTTATTTTAGCTAGTAATCAGTATCTGGTGTTTGTATCATCAAATTGAATAAGCTTAATCACTACTTTTGATTGGCAGTATCTGGTGTTTGTATCTGGTATTTGAACTGGGATGTTTTATCTATCTCCATTACATGAATCTTTTTGATGATTCGCAGGTGGACAAGATACCCCTTACTTTTGATTCGGAACAACAGTATTTCACTTCTTTTGTTTATCCTTTGCTTGAGGAGACACGTGCTGAACTAGCTTGCTCTTTGGAGATCATACATAGATATCCATCTGCTCACATTCTCTCTATTCACGAGGCCCCACGCGATGGAAAAGCTGTGTATGATGTTGAAGTTGGTCCATGGAAAAATAAAACTTTTGAACGTGGCAAACCGCCTTACCAGACATTACCTGGTGATCTTCTCATTTTCATGCATGGGAAAGCAGAGTCAGTTTCTGATTTGCAACACATGGGAAGTACATGGGCTTTTTTGTTAGTAAGCAAAATTACAGAGAATGATCATGAAGACGATTTTGAAGCTACAGCATCACGATTTACAGTTAAAGCTTCACAACCTCTTAAATTCCAAGATGGGTTGTTTGTTGTTTTCTTAAAAAATATTAAAATCCATACAAGGATTTGGGATTCATTGCATATAAATGGAAATCAGAACATCATTAAAGCGGTTCTTGATCCTCATTCTATGGTAAGTTGTTAAATGCAAGTTTTTGTTTCATAAAGTGATAATATCATTATATATTTATTTATTTATTTATTTATTTATATGTTGTCTACAGGTTAAGGAGAATTGCAATACCTGTTCTTTTGACTTCGATAGTGTATATCCTCAAGATAGAAATCTGTTGGATAAGCTGAACGAGTCACAAAGAGCAGCAGTTATGGCGTCCCTTGTTAAAACGGAATGTTGTCACAATTCATATGTGGAACAAATATGGGGACCACCAGGTACAGGAAAAACTACAACAGTTAGTGTTTTGCTATATTTTCTCTTGCAAATGAACCGTAGGACTCTTACTTGTGCACCAACAAACGTTGCTCTGTTACAACTAGCTTCACGCATGCTAAGTTTGGTTAAGGAATCATCTAAAACTACAACAGCTAATGGTGATTCCTTTTGTGCTTTTGGAGATATCCTTTTGTTTGGCAACAAAGAACGGTTAAAAGTTGGTGCAGAGATGGAAGACATATATTTGGAGCATCGGATTGAAAGGCTTACAGAGTGCCTCGGGTCTTTGACTGGTTGGAAGCATTGGATGAGGTCTATGAATGATTTACTTGAAAACTGTGTATCTCAGTATTACGTCTCTCTAGAAAATGAGTTGTTCAATGAAAACCAACTTGCAAATAAAAATAAAAATGAAAGTAAAACCAGCAAATTGCAAGTCAAATCATTCCTTGAGTTTGTGCAAGATCAATTTGTTTCTTCTGTAATGCCACTTAGAAGATGCATTTTTACATTCTTGACTCATGTCCCAAGAAGCTTCATGAAGGAATACAATTTTCATAGTCTGATACATCTTTTGGATAACTTAAGTTCATTTGAATCGTTGTTGTTCGGGGAGAAATTGGTTTCAAAAGAACTTGAGCACCTTTTCTCATCTAAACCGTTGCCTGATGAGTTGGAGAATATGTCGTTGATTAATTCTGTTAGAGCCATGTCGATATCAATTATAAGAGGACTGCAAATATCTCTTGAAACACTAGGTCTTCCAGATGTTGTAAACAGACATGTAATAGTAGAGTTCTGTTTCAAAAGAGCTTCTCTTATATTTTGCACAACATCGAGTTCCTACAAGTTGCATGTGGTTCCAATGAAGCCTTTGAACATTTTGGTCATAGATGAAGCTGCACAGTTAAAAGAGGCCGAGTCCACTATTCCTCTTCAGCTTCCTGGGATGAAGCATGCTATTCTCATTGGAGATGAGTGCCAATTACCTGCAATGGTGACAAGCAATGTATGTCTTTAGTGATTTTTCTGCCTCCTATTGTTATAATTTGCCTTCTTCATTTAATCGTTTTGAATGTTTGTGGACAGGTATGTATTGAATCTGGCTTTGGACGGAGCTTATTTGACAGACTGAGTTATGTATGCCATTCTCGGCATCTACTAAATGTTCAGTACCGAATGCATCCTTCCATCAGTTTTTTCCCTAATTGGAGGTTTTATCAAAATCAGATCCTTGATGCAGAAAATGTATTATGTGAAAGTGATGAAAAGCGATATCTTTCAGGACCAATGTTTGGTTCGTATTCATTTATAAATATTGTTGGAGGAAGAGAAGAAAAAGATGATGATGGACAGAGCAAAAGAAATATGGTTGAGGTGGCTATTGTAATTAAGATTGTAAAAATTCTCTATAAAGGTGCGCATATTGGTCATATTTTTATACCAGAACATACAAAAGCAGAGAATTATTGTTGTAACACTAGAAGCATAAGTTACATCTCCGTATCATTTATAATTTTAGATATCTTTTTTTCTGTTTTATGTATCTCAATATACATATAACCTCTCTACTTTGACATTTATAGCATGGAAAGACTCGAAGAAGAAGCTTACTGTAGGTGTTATATCTCCTTATGCTGCCCAAGTTGTTACAATTCAAGAAAAACTTGCACACAAGTATGAGAAACTTGATGGTTTTTCAGTAAATGTGAAATCGATTGATGAGTTTCAGGGTAGAGAAGAAGATGTAGTTATTTTATCGACAGTCAGATCTAATAGCCGTGGATCTGTTGGATTCATGTCTAGCCCACAAAGGACTAATGCTGCCCTCACCAGAGCACGGTATGGAATTTATAAGATGCAAGAAATCTTCACTGTCTACAACGAGCTTTCTTTTTAAAAAGTATGTCTGACAGTGTGTATGTTTTGTCTTGATTTTTGCTAGACATTGTCTATGGATTTTGGGAAACGAAAGAACTCTGACTAATAGTGAATCTGTATGGGAAGAACTAGTTCAAGATGCAAGAAATCGCCATTGTTTGTTTGATGCTGATTCTGATGAATGCTTGAATATGACTGTTATAAATACAAAGAAAGAGCTAGAGCAACTTGATGATCTGGTTAACGAAAATAGTATCCTTTTTAAACATGCAAAATGGAAGGTAATTCTTAATATAACAGTTCACCAAAACATGTGAATACAAAATATTCTACTATTACTTTTCATATTTGTTGCATCGTCGTGCCATTAGGTCCTGTTTAGCGATGACTTCAGAAGATCATTTGGAAAACTGACTACTACTAGATTAAAGAAGCTTGTTTTAAATCTTTTGTTGAGACTCTCTGGTGGCTGGCGGCCTAAAAAAAGAAGTGTAGACTTGCACTGTGAAAAATCCTCGCATATTCTGAAACAGTTTAAGGTTGCAGGGTTATATGCTATATGCACAATTGACATCATCAAGGAATTCGATTATGTACAAGTTTTGAAGGTTTGGGATTTATTACCTTTTGAAGAGATTCCAAAACTCACAAAGCGTCTTGAGAATATATTTTCTGCATACACGGATGATTATATTAATCGTTGTACTGAAAAATGTGTGGAGAGGTAAGCTCATTTTTGGATAGGTCAATATGGTTATATCTCTAACTGGTCATGCAAAAGAAACTAGTTCAAAGGGAAACTAGTCGAATCGGTTGAATAGTCTGTAGGTCGCCCCAAATCTTTATGATGGAAACAACTTTCTGAAGTTTTCTATTCAACAATTCATGTATTAGAATAGTAATATGAGTACCTTGTTTTTGTTATCAATTCTAAGTTAGACAAAAACTGGTTTATGGGTCACCAAACCTGTCCGTGAATGTTTTAGCCCAACTAAAAACTGGCCTATCTCAACCCGAACCTGCTTTGGCCATTTATTTTCCCACGTCTAAACTACTTCAGACCATACATGCAAATTTAATGTTTTTTTGAACTGTATTTATGTTGTTCAGGAATTTGGATGTTCCTAAGAGTTGGATGGCATCCGAAGAAATTACAAGATTTTGTTTTGTAAGGAATACTGAACTGAGCTCTGGTGATAGTGAAATTCATGTTGAAAACTCAAAGGTGAATGAAAGCTTGTTGCTTATAAAGTTCTACCCCTTGTCAGATGGGGTTGTGAAACATTTGCTTTCTGATAAAGAACAACTCGATCTACCCATGCAAGTCAGTGATGAACAAATGGAGATCATTCTATTTTCGAAAAGCTCTTTCATAATTGGGCGTTCGGGAACCGGAAAAACCACTATATTGACTATGAAGCTGTTCCAAAATGAACAGTCTTTTTATTTTGCTTCTGAAGGGATTTATGAAGGGGATAGGAACAGTATCAGTGGTTCAAAAGGTGTTGATGAATCTAAAGACCGAAAACCAAGTGTTCTCCGCCAACTTTTTGTGACTGTCAGCCCAAATTTGTGTCATGTTGTGAAGCAACATGTTTCCCACCTCACAAGGTGCGCACATACTTGTTTTTTCTCTCTTTTTGTTGCATCGTTCTGTTTTCTGAATTTAAGCTTTTGCTGTGTTTGACAGCATTTCATGTAATGGGAATACATCATTAGAGGTCAATCTTGATGATCCCGACTTGATATCAGAATTCAGTGATATCGCAGACACATTTATTGACATTCCAGTGAAAAAATACCCCCTTTTTATAACATTTCATAAGTTTCTTATGATGTTGGATGGCACTTTGGGGAATTCTTTCTTTGAAAGGTTTCCAAAGGCAAGAGAAGCTTCTCATGGTAACCATACAAGTTCAAGATCCGTTGCATTGCAAACTTTTTTAAGACTAAGAGAGGTTACATATGACAGATTTTGTACACTTTACTGGCCTCATTTTAACTCAAGTCTTACCAAGAAACTTGATCCCTCCAGAGTGTTCACGGAAATTATATCACACATAAAAGGAGGCTTGCATGCAGGGGATTCCAGTGACGGAAAGCTAAATTATGAGTGTTACTGTTTATTAGCTGAAAGTCGTTCGTCCAATTTAACAATAGAGAAAAGAGAAACCATTTACTACCTCTTTCAAGCATATGAAAGGATGAAAAATGAGCGAGGTGAATTTGATTTGGGTGATTTAGTGAGTGACCTCCATCACCGACTTAAAAATGGACGCTATGAAGGAGATATTATTGATTTTGTGTATATTGATGAAGTTCAAGATCTTAGTATGAGGCAGATTTCCCTTTTCAAATATATATGCCAAAATGTCGATGAGGGCTTTATTTTTGCGGGCGACACTGCACAAACCATTGCCAGAGGGATTGAATTTAGATTTCAGGATATTCGATCTCTATTTTATAAAGAGTTTTTAACCGCCAGGATAACTGGAAAACAAGAAAAAGCTCTGGTATCTGAGGTTTTCCAACTAAAACAGAACTTTAGAACTCATGCCGGTGTGCTTGACTTAGCTCAGAGTGTCATTGATGTTCTTTATCGCTACTTTGTTCACTCAATTGATCTCTTGGAACCCGAGACTAGTCTTATATCCGGTGATCCTCCTGTTTTGCTCGAGTCTGGCAATGATGAAAATGCAATCGTGACAATATTTGGGGGCAATGGAAGTGGTGGAGAGATAGTCGGCTTTGGAGCAGAACAAGTGATATTGGTACGTGATGAATGTGAGAAGATTGAGGTTTGTAAATATGTTGGAAAGCATGCGCTTGTTCTGACTATATTGGAGTGTAAAGGCCTTGAGTTTCAGGTGAGTGACTTGATCATTTCTTTTATCAAAGTTTTGTCTTAAAGATTATTAATATTTTTCGTGATTTTTAGGATGTCTTGCTCTACAACTTTTTTGGGACATCCCCTTTGAAAAATCAGTGGAGAGTAATATATGGATACATGAAGGAACGAGACTGGCTTGATGAGAAACTTCCTCAATCTTTCCCTACGTTCAGTGAGTCAAGACATAATGTCTTGTGCTCTGAATTAAAACATTTATATGTGGCTATAACTCGGACGAGGCAAAGACTGTGGATATGTGAGAACAAAGAGGAGCTCTCCAAGCCAATGTTTGATTACTGGAAAAGAAAGGGCCTCGTTCAGATAAGAAAGCTGGATTCGTCGGTGGCACAAGCTATGCAGGTGTCAAGCAGCCCTCAGGAGTGGTGGGAGCGTGGTAAAAAGGTTAGTATAGATATCTTATCGCTACTTTTTGTGTCTTTTTATCAACTTCTCTCACATGCTTTCTTGATGTTTTCAGCTTTTTTATGAAAACAATTATGTGATGGCAACTATGTGCTTTGAAAGAGCTGGTAAGACTGTGTGGGAGAAATTGGCAAAGGCTTCTGGTCTCAGAGCATCTGCTGATCAAATGCGGGTAACAAATCCTGAAGCTTATCTAGGTTTTCTTAGAGAAGCAGCGGGAATGTTTGAGTCGATTGAGAAATTCGAGTCTGCTGCTTCTTGTTATTGTGATCTCGGGGAGTATGAAAGAGCCGGTAACTTCTTTATTTCCCAACATAACTGTTTGTTTGAATAGAAGTTCTAAGATAGATCAGGTCGAATTGGTTCTATTTTGTGTACTGGTAATAAATCCCAACATAACCCACCATCTTGTGTACTTAAAATAGACTTTGCATGACTTTCAACCCATTTGACCCCATTCTTGCTGTAGTTAAACGTTTTCAAATGACCCTTTAAGATAAAATACAACCCAAATGAATACATTTATAGGTGCCACCTCTAAATTTTGTTCTTACAAAGATCAGGTGAACTCTTTTGTTTCTGCAGGAAAAATTTATATGTACAATTGTGGAAAAATTGATGCAGCAGCAGAGTGTTTCACTTTGGCAGGATGCTATAGCGATGCAGCTGAAGCCTATGCTAAAGGAGATCAGTTCTACAATTGTCTGTCAGCTTGCAAGAAAGGAAAACTATTTGATAAAGGCATGCAATATATAGAATACTGGAAAGAGCATGTGGATGTTAAAAGTAAAGAACTAGAACAAATTGAGCAAGAATTCTTGGAGAGTTGTGCTTTTGATTACCATGAACAGAATGATCCCAAATCCATGATGAAATTTGTTAAAGCTTTTTGTTCTATGGAGTCGAAGCGTGGGTTCTTAAGGTCCTTAGGCTGTCTTGATGACCTTTTGTTGCTGGAAGAAGAAACGGGTCTTTTTCTTGATGCTGTTGAACTAGCGAGGTCGAGGGGAGATGTTATAAAAGAGGCTGATCTCTTTGAGAAGGCTGGACAGTTTAAGGAAGCAACGTTATTGTTACTTTGGTATATGTTTTTTGGCTCGTTATGGGGTGATGGAAACAGAGGTTGGCCGTTAACGCAGTTCTCGCAGAAGGAAGAACTTTGTAGAAAAGCAAAGTCACTTGCTAAAATGGACTCAGATTCTTTTTATGATTTTACATGTAATGAAATTGAAGTGCTTTCTGATCGACACAGTAACTTGACAGAGATGTACAAGCATTTACACAATTCCCAGAACAATAATAGTCTTAGGGGAGAAATCTTGGCGCTTAGAAAGATCATGGACTCTCATTTGCATTTGAATTCTTCAAGTTTCGACTGGGAAGATGAACTACCTATTGATATTAACAAGCACTGTGATGAGAAGATTTCTGAGAACCGAGTTTCTGTTAGAACTCTGGTTTTTTATTGGAATATGTATAAGCAGAATGTTGTGGATATATTCCAAAGTCTTGGAAGTCTTGAAAACGAGGAATTAAATATACACAAAGATCAAATTGAGTTCAGTTTGAACTATTTTGGGGTGAGGAAACAGTGTGTGGAAGGCAAGATGGTTTACTTGTTAGTCAACAAGGATGCTGATTGGGTACGAACCAATGGTGAGAATGGGCTTCACAGCTACGGGAAGCATCTAACTATAGACATCAGACAGTTGGTTTTTGTTATCCGGTCTTATTGGCAGTCAGAATTAGTTTCTGTGGGTATAAGGGTACTTGAAACTCTTGTTACACTCCGTAAGTCAAAGATAAATGGTTCAACATTTCATCAAAGCACATGTCTCCTACACATGTTTGAACTTTCCAAGTTTCTTTTGAATTGCCAACATCTTAGCCTCACTTCTCCTTGTAGAAAGAAACTTCATATATTCTCTGGGATCTCTGCAACTTATTTTGATCTTGTGTTTCCATTAGACTGGCGGAAATCAGTATCCAAGGAATTGATTTCTCTAAGAGAGACTGATCTTTCAGCGAACTTGCTTGTTGATATTATCCTTCAAAGTTTTGACACCAAGGGTGACATCACCTATTGGACAATCGGGAGGGTAATGATGATATGTCTTACTTATGGAAAACAGCTAGGAATCGATCATATGATTGTGAAGGGGCTTCAGTCGTTTCCCGCATGGAAGTCATTTGTTGTGAAATATTTGTCTGGTCGCTTGAAACATGCCCATGTTGCTCTACAACTCCAGTCTGTTTTGGAAGATACTCTTGAAGGCGAGTGGAGGCGTCCTGGCCCCATATATATTCACAGTGGCTCCATATCTATTCACAGCATTGTTTATTTCTTGGACAGTATTATTTTCCATGCGTTTATCTCTTCCGAGATTTTTCTGACGACAAGATCTTCTCTTGTTGGATGGCTTGAACAATTTCCCTCAACTGCTACTCTAAGTAAAGATTTATCAGCGGTGAATAAGATGCAAGAGGATTTTGTAAGCTTTATTTTTGATTTAGTTCAACAAATTCTTTTGAGTAAAGACTGTACATTATCTTGGATTCAAAAATCAAAGATTGATCCCACTTATTACCATCCAATTTTAGCTTTGAAGCTGGTGATGTTAACAAGTTTATTTGACCTGCAAGCAAATTATAATTCTGGACTTCTCTTTTTCATGCTGCTTGGGAGTAAGAATATTGCTCATTTGCTTCCACCGAAGTTTGTATATTGTCTTCTAAGGACCAGGAAGGATCATGATTTGAACTTATCTGTAGATGCGGTTGCACAAGCTTTTCTATATGTTGAGGATCCTCTCGTGATTGTTAGTTCAAAAGGTGAGATTCGGACGGATGATACTTGTGCTATATTTGTGGATTTTACAAAATCTAAAGAGGAGATACTGAACATAGTGCTCGCTAAGAAAACCATGCCTCCTGAGTATCAACTTCCTCAGAACTTTGGTGTCGAATTTCCTTTACCTAGTGGGCCAATTCCCGAGTATTTGTTGTCTCCGGCTTCTAACACTTCATCAGAAGCTAACCTGAACGTGATGAATTATGTATTAGAGAGTAGCAACACAACTGAGGCTCATCAGTTGAGGAATCATTTGAAGGAAATAGACGATGAACGTAGTGATGGTGTTGGTTGCACTCAGGATGTGAAAAACAAGAAAGGGAAAGGTAAAAGAAATGGGAAGAAGGGTAAAAGAAATACACATGGTGGTGATCTTCATCCACTTACCATGATGGCACCCGAATTGCTACCGGCTTATCTTAAAACCATAGCTGAATTTGTAAATGAGAACAAAGGAGAGTCATTAAGTTCATCATCTGCTATAGCCTTGATAAAAGTAAGTACATTACGGTGTTTGTAGCTCTATATATCATCAATGGTTCTTTTCTTTGATAGCTTTTGATATCAGTATATTACGTTCTGTTTTCAGAAAAAATCCGAAATGAATTTGCAAGGAGTGGAGGCTTGTATTGAGGATTTTAAATTGCATGCAAAGGAAAGTAAAACGAAACATGTAAACTTGAAGTTGTGCGAGGTGCTTCGTTGTGATGCTAAAATGAGGTTAGGCTTTGCTATATATCATGAAGTAGCTTAGTATGTCTTAAAACTAATCTAAACTGAAGTCCTTATTGAGAAACATTACCTTAGGGTGATGTGATGTGTTTAATTTCCTAAACTATATACGTTTAGGAACTATTTAAATTCTTTTGTTTTTTGGTTGTCTTGATCCTTTTCAGCATAAAAGAGGAGTATCTGCAACTGATCCTGGAGAAGCTGCTGGAAAATGGTTTGATAAAGCTAGATCCCACGACTCAGGAATCAAAGGGTGGGCAAATGGCAGTTTCAGGGAGCAGCATCACCACCACTGAGGTTAAAGAAACACAAACAGGAGACCAAAATGCGCAGAAAACCAAGAAAGGGAAAGGAAAGAAGGGTAAAAAGAAATGATGGCAATTTGTTAAATAGGCAGTCTGCTTTGTATGGCTGGTTTTTCATTGTGTACGTCTTGCAGGAAATAATAACACGTTTGTTCGTGCACTGATAGATGCTTATATGTATAGAAGTTCAGTAAACTACTTGTGACGGTGGTTCCGATATCAATCTCGAGTCATTTTCAGAACTACTCTGTTAGAAAAATCAAGGATCCATATAAACTGTTATTTGAAGTTACATGGTTAACAATCTAACATTTTAGTCTCAACTGTTATTTTAGATTGTTATATACTTATATGTATAGAAGTTCAGTAAACTGTTATTTTAGATAGTACTCGACTCTAATTGTGAAAAGTAAATACTTTTTTTCTAACGTCAATAAAAGTAGAGAATGTCACAAATGGTCCATGTGGTTTGTCACATTAGCGTTTGTCCCATGTGCTTTTTTTTCGTTGCTACGGGTCCTTGTCTTTTTCGTTTTCATTGCCAGAAGCCCCTGGCACAAACTTCCGTCCAAAATCTCCGTTTGAAGAGGGTATTTTTGTTCAAAAAACTTTCACAACCACCATATTTAATCAATCAACATGCTTGATCTACAAACACCCACTCAATCAAATCAAATCAAAAATTAAAAACCCTAATTTCTCTTTCTTCTTCCTCCCTGGTCTACAAACACCCACTCAATCGATCAACATGCTTTATTGTTCGTGTAGAAATCCACTTATACTTCGAACATCATGGACTCCTCTGAACCCAGGTAGAAAGTTTAATGTCTGTTCCAACAAGGTAATGAATTGTGGTTTTTTTTAAATGGGTTGATCCACCTAAGTGTTATAGAGCTGTCGAGATAATAACTGGGTTATATATTTATTTATTTATTTATTTTCGTGAATAACCACCGCCTTCGTCCATCATCAGCCACCGTCGTCTATAATATCCGTCGCAACGCGCGAGTACCAGGCTCATTTAATGTAATTCTTTAGTATTACCCAAGACTTGAAATTGCATAGTAAATTTGGTCAACGTTGTAGTCAAAATTGGTCTCATTAAAAAATCAACTGGAATAGTAAATTATCTACTGCATATATTACTATTTTTTTTTGAACATGTATATATTACTACTAGCATATCAAATAATTTCTCATTTTTTTTCATTAACCGTTTTGACAGTTTCTAATCTTCTAACACCCTTAACTTAGAGTGTAACCAACATGCTTACCGAAAAAACATTTGAACGGGTTATGCACTTATGCTTCAATGAATTAAGCTGTTATAACGGGTAATAGTGCAATTTTAGTTGGGGCTTAGAAAATCTTAAGGATATCAACAGGTTTTCAAAAAACTTTCAGTTTTTTACTTTATATTTGAGATGTGTTTTATACACCAAGATTGTTGATGTGTATATTCACACAGTGTCGGCTCAAGGTTTTTGGTAGCCTTAAACGACATCAAATGTGGGGGCCTATTTTATTAACACAAAAAAAGTGTACCTGCTGTCTATTGATGTTGCTGCTGCTAGTCACTTGATGTCACCTGATGTTGAGCTGCTACTGGGTTGCTTCTGGTTTTAACTTGCCGTTTAAAGAAACAATATTCAGGGTTGATAAAAAGTTAGCATGTAATTGTCTTCTTTACCCAAGTTGTACCCTGTTTTGTTGACTCGTTTTGACAATCACACTCGGCTCAATAATTACAACATTTAGCAAGTCTAACAATCTAACATTATTAAGCGTATCACTGCCAGTTTTAAAACCCTTAACATTAATAAACTAGTTATCACATAATCCTAATTTTTGCTGGTCAAACTATTATGATGATAACAAAAGACCCAAATTTATAAACCTTAGTTGTGTATATGTCTCATCATCACCAGAATTAAAATAAGATTAATAAAAATCCTTCTCCTTTATCGGTTTTCAAGGAGATGAACAACATGTAACATTCCTAAAAATCTACTTTCACCCTTATTTAGTTAGAACTAATATATAATATACTGAAATTGTGTTTTAAAACATAAAAAAAAAACTTACGAAATACGAAGGAGAGGGAGTTGCAAGACAAAGGAATAAATGTGTTTCCTTTACCAAAATAATTAGGTAATAAGCTTTTTATTCTTCTCATATGTTTTTCAGTTTTCAAGGAGATGAAGACTTCGAGATATGAGGCGTTTGACTTACCCTATTCCCTCTTCTTTTTCTTCAATTTACTCGAGTATTTTTATAGCTGCCTGGAAATTTTGATGTATACAAACAGATAGCTACAAAATTGGGGACCTTTTGTTTTTGGGGGCCTAAAACCCATGCTTGACCCCAATAAATAGTCGAGCCGGCCCGTGTATTCACATACCGATATTTTAACGTTATAATTTCGATACTAGAAATTGTTAGATTCTTTAAGATGAACAACTACCAAGTTAGATGAAAAACATCTCTTATTTGTTCTGAGTCATGATGTTCGAGAGGAGCATGTGATTATGTGAATGACATTTTGTTGGTGAATGACCATAGTTACTTAAAATGGTGCTAAGATGGATATAAGTAAATTAGCTTCCTGGTACTCACGTCACCACCCTTTCTTTTAATAGTTTGCCAACATTAAGTCGATTCTCTCTTTCAAATAAGATAGTTGGACAGCATACAAGCATTATTTAGTTTAACAAGAAAATTACCTATACATAGTGAGGGAGACGATAGTTCATGTTTTTACTCATATTCTTGACTTTGGATTTGAGATGTGCGATTAACTCTCGAGAGTGTTCAATTCTGCCGAGTTCTTGAAATCCAGGAGATAAAGAAAAATGAATAAGAGAGAGCGAAATATGAAGAGACCATACTGTCATTTCTTGGTAGGAACATATTGTCATTGAATGAACCAAAAATGTGAAGGGACCATTTGTCATGTTCTTGACCATGTTGTTCTTTTGTTATATTTTAAAAGTGTGTCAAATGATCATATTGTCTCTCTACAAAATGAGAATCGATGACCTTAATCTATCATGCTAAAGATAAATGACTAATATTGTGTCTTAACTTAAAATTGAAAATCTTAAAATATATAGAGATGAAAGATAATTAATATGCTTTATATATAGAGTATAGATAATAAATTGGAAAAAAAATTGATAATGGTACTATAACTTTTAATTAATCTATCAATTTTATGTATATCATTTTTATACTTCTTACTATTTAAGTTATACAAAATAATATATTAATAAAAATATATGGTACAAATGTGGTTCTTTTTTGGGAAAATGTTAAGGGTTCCTTTTTGCTTTTTTGATGAAAGTAAGATACTACACCATTTTTTTTATAGCTTGTCATTATGGATGGTTAAAGTATCAAATATTTATACGATATTATGAAAAAAATGTCATTTTATTTTTAGAAATGTTGAAAATGTATCATATATCACATAACATCCTTTAAAATATTTTTACTTATATTACCCTTCAACATTAATAGTTAAATTACTTAATCAATCTTTTATCTTTTAATATACTTTCATTAAATTAATTACTTTTACATCAATTATTTACACCACTCGATATCTCTACCTCCACCACCAACAATTGCCCTCGCCATCACATCGTCATTGTCACAACCACCATCGCATTACGCAGATACCGTGCTAGTATACAGTTATCTATACAACTTATTATTTTTGTTATAGTTAAAAAATTTAAGAGAATTTTATTGATGATATTTAATGTCATTACTCCGAAAGAACAAGTAACTCGACTTTTATATATTTGTTTTCTTAATTTGTGTTATCGCTTCTTAGCATTTTTTTTTCCCTTAATAGTTATAGGGGCTGATGGAAAGACACAATTTAGAATTTTCTTGACAAATTTATATACCTGACTATGTCTTTTAACCGTTTTTTAATCATTTTAACTAAAAAGCTTTTTATTTTAAACTGTTTTATTTTATAACCCAATTTACTTAGCTAACTTTCATTAAACAGCTTTGCTAAATAATATATTACTAACAAAAAATTTTAATCCAAAGTTAATAGAACAACTTATATTAACAAATAATTAACAATGACTTCTTAATAAATCAATCATCAATAGGATTGGTATATGATGGAACTTGTTTTAAGATCTTGAGTTGAAATTTTGGTGTAAGCAAAAATATATACAAGAATGGATACATGGGTTTTCGGATTTTCAAAAATATAATTTTTGAAAATAACCGAAAACTTTTTTTTATTATACAACCACTGCACCACTGAATAATCAATGAAATTGGTTGTCGTCATACTTAGCCGATAACAAAACTTTTAAAAATTATTTTTAAAATTATAAATCGAGTTAAAATTAAAACTTAAATATTCTAAGAACTATCAGGTAAATTTCTAGTAATAATAAAACTAGTAAAATGTGCCATCCGTATAATTTTGTCTTCCATTTTATACAAGTTTTATATAAATATGTAATGAACGTTTATTCTATTGTTAAGGCTCGATTTTGGACCTAAAAACGTATTTCTTTTATTCCTATTAACTAGTTTTAATACTCGTACGATATACGGTAGCTATATAAATTTTATCATAAAGAAACTCGAATATGCCTTATACATGATTCGTGAGTATGAAATAAATTGTGGTTAAAATAAATCGATTATAAGATAAATTATAATAAATAGTAATGATAGATATAATTTATGTTTAATTAGAATTTTGGATTTACCTTAAATTTTTAGAATCACATCAAAATCGAAACTTGTAAGCATAGTGGATGACGACAAATAACCTTGTAATTATTAGTAATAGAAGTTGAAGAATTGAGGGGAAAAAAAGAGACAATTTATTAATGAGAAACAATCAATCAAATAAGATTATAATGTCTTTTTTGTCTAATAAGCCAAGAGTTAAAGTGTAACAATAAGTCTAATAAAAAAATAGAATCTATATACAATTAAAAAAATTAATTTATTAACATAAATTTTCTAGTTATAGCGTGTATGTATAGCGTGTTGCCTACTCATATGATACTGTCAGCTCCCTCTTTCTCACTCTCTCACTACTGTTTTCCATCAACTTTTTCTCTGAAAACAAAACAAAACCCTTGAAAATTTGTTTTTTTAAAAAGTTTTTTCATCTCATAAAACAAAAGAAAAGAAATCCCCATTTTTCTTACTTACATACATTTTGCTGAAATAATAAATAAAATAATATATGATGATGACGGAAGCTGAAGAAGCAGTAAATAAGGTTAAGAAGAAAAAAGAAGAGTTTTTAGATATAATATTTTCATGGTCTCTTGATGACATTCTCAACCAAGATCTTTACAAATCCCAGGTATGTGTGTGAGATTATCATCTCCTCTTCTTCTTCTCTTTTTTTTTTTTTTTTTTCATATATAAATAATGGAGGTTTTCCGTACATGTTTATAGTTTGTGGGTTATTTGTTGGGTTTATTTTTGTCCCATTAATCTTTTATAAGGTTTTTGTTGGGGTTATTATTATTTACTTATTTTCATAAGGTTTGTGTTATGAATATTTTGTTGTAAATATATGTGGAAAATGATAGAAGAATAAGACATGACCATAACTATATTTTTCGGAGTTGGGTATATGAAGAGGCGCCGCCAAGCCCAAATTTGCCATTCATAAAAACAAAAATATAGTCGTAGCTTATTAGTTAGTGCTTAGTACAAAATTTTGTTGTAAATATTGTGTGTTTAATTATTTGGGGGGAAATGAAAGAAAGAGATTATAGAACAGGGTAATCATTGTAGCTAATTTTGTTAGTGCAAAATTTGATTTGCAGTTTTTGTTTTGAATTTGTGAGGTTTACTCAAATCTCTTTTAGTTTTACTATATGTGTGTGTGTGTGTGTTTTGGGGCATTTATTTAATATTGAGTTTGAGCGAGAAACACAACTTACATACTCGTTTACTTTTGTTCTAAAACGCAATACCAATGTGGGTTATTCGATGGACAATTCAATTTTGTGGTATTGGTAAATTTCGTTGTTGCTGAGTTGATATTAGTACACAAATGAATCAACAAGTTCAATTCTGTTGGTGAGATATAGAGGCAAGGCCGCAAGGGTGTGGAGGACTAAACATGTATAGCAAAATAACTTTGTAAAGGGACAGGTCTTAATTCTGTTGTTTTAAATATTTTTGGTGCAAAGTATTAACTGTTTTTGACCTCAAAGTCAACATTGCTGCTTTATATAATTTGGACGGGGATGTTTTTGATGAGTATGTGGAAACCATAATTCTGTTTTAGAGTAGCTAGTACATACACAGTATCTAGTGTGTGTTTGTATCATCAAATTGTATACGCTTTATCACTACTTTATCTCCAGTAGAATGACACTTTCTGATGATTGGCAGGTGGACAAGATCCCCCTTACTTTTGATTCGGAACAACGGTATTTCAGGTCTTTTGTTTATCCTTTGCTTGAGGAAACACGTGCTGAACTCGCTTGCTGTATGGAAATCATGCATAGATATCCATCTGCTCACATTCTCGCTATTCACGAGGCCAGAGGCGACGGAGAAGCTGTGTATGATGTTAAAGTTGGTCCCTGGAGAAACACATCTTTTGAACGTGGCAAGCTGCCTTACCAGACATTACCTGGTGATCTTCTCATTTTCATGGATGGAAAAGCAGAGTCTGTTTTTGATTTGCAACGCATGGGAAGAACATGGGCTTTTTCGTTAGTTAGCAAAATCAAAGAAAATGATAATGAAAACGATTTTGAAGCTACACCAGCACGATTTACAGTTAAAGCCTCACAACCTGTTAAGTTCCAAGATGGGATGTTTGTCGTTTTCTTAAAAAATATTAAAATCCAGACAAGGATTTGGGATTCATTGCACATGAATGGAAATCTGAATATCATTAAAGCGGTTCTTGATCCTAATTCTATGGTAAGTTGTTCAGTGCAAATATTTGCTTCGTAAAGTGATAATATCATTATTTATATATTTATATGTTGTCTACAGGTTAAGGAGAATTGCGATACATGTTCTTTTGATTTCGATAGTGTATGTTCTCTAGATAGAAATCCGTTGAATAAGCTGAACGAGTCACAAAGAGCAGCAGTTATGGCGTCCCTTGTTAAAACGGAATGTTGTCACAATTCATATGTGGAACAAATATGGGGACCACCCGGTACAGGAAAAACAACAACACTTAGTGTTTTGCTATATGTTCTCTTGCAAATGAACCATAGGACTCTTACTTGTGCACCAACAAACATTGCTCTGTTACAACTAGCTTCACGAATGCTAAGTTTGGTTAAGGAATCATCTAAAACTAAAACTGCTAATGGTGATTCATTTTGTTCTTTCGGAGACATCCTTTTGTTTGGCAACAAGGAACTGTTAAAAGTTGATGCAGAGATGGAAGACATATATTTGGAGCATCGGGTCGAAAGGCTTACAGAGTGCCTCGGGTCTTTGACTGGTTGGAAGCATTGCATGAGGTCTATGAATGATTTACTTGAAAATTGTGTATCTCAGTATTACATCTTTCTAGAAACTGAGTTGTTCAAGGAAAACCAACTTGCAAATGAACTTGAAAGTAAAACGAACAAGTTGCAAGTCAAATCATTCCTTGAGTTTATGCAAGATCGATTTGGTTCTTCTGTAATGCCACTAAGAAGATGCATATTTACATTATTGACTCATGTCCCAAGAAGTTTCATGAAAAAATACAATTTTCATAGTCTGATACATCTTTTGGATAACTTAAGTTCATTTGAATCGTTGTTGTTCGGGGAGAAATTGGTTTCAAAAGAACTTGAGCACCTTTTCTCATCTAAACCGTTGCCTGATGAGTTGGAGAATATGTCGTTGATTAATTCTGTTAGAGCCAAGTTAATATCAACTTTACGAGGTTTGCAGATATCTCTTGAAGTACTAGGTCTTCCAGATGTTGTAAAAAGACATGTAATAGTGGAGTTCTGTTTCGAAAAAGCTTCTCTCATATTTTGCACAACATCAAGTTCTTACAAGTTGCATATGGTTCCAATGAAGCCTTTGAACATTTTGGTGATAGATGATGCTGCACAGTTAAAAGAGGCTGAGTCCACTATTCCTCTTCAGCTTCCTGGGATTAAGCATGCTATTCTCGTTGGAGATGAGTGGCAGTTACCTGCAATGGTTACAAGCAATGTATGTCTTTAACGATTTTCTACCAACTATTGTTATAGTTTGTCTTCTTCGTGTAATCTTATTGAATGGTTGTGGACAGGTATGTTTTGAATCTGGCTTTGGACGGAGCCTATTTGACAGACTGAGTTCTGTAGGCCATTCTCGGCACCTACTAAACGTTCAGTATCGAATGCATCCTTCCATTAGTTTCTTCCCTAATTGGAGGTTCTATCAAAATCAGATCCTTGATGCAGAAAATGTGTTATGTGAAAGTTTTGAAAAGCAATATCTTTCGGGACCAATGTTTGGTTCATATTCATTTATAAATATTGTTGGAGGAAGGGAAGAAAAGGATGATGATGGGCAGAGCAAAAGAAATATGGTTGAGGTGGCTATTGTGATTAAGATTGTAAAAAATCTCTTTAAAGGTACGCATATCGGTCATATTTTTATACCAGAACATACAAAGGCAGAGTGATATTGCTGTAACACTAGAAGCATAAGTTACATTTTCATATCATTAAAAATTAGATATACCTTTTTCAGTTGGATGTATCTCAGTATACATATAATCTCTCTTCTTTGACATTTATAGCATGGAAAGACTTGAAGAAGAAGCTTACTATAGGTGTTGTATCTCCTTATGCTGCCCAAGTAGCTACAATTCAAGAAAAACTTGCTCACAACTATGAGAAACTTGATGGTTTTTCAGTAAAGGTAATATCGATTGACGAGTTTCACGGTGGAGAAGCAGATGTTATTATTTTATCGACAGTCATATCTAATAGCCGTGGGTCTGTTGAATTCATGTCTAGTCCACAAAGGACTAATTTTGCCCTCACCAGAGCAAGGTATGGAATATATATATATATATGATGCAAGAAATCCTCAGTGTCTACACATTGCTTTCTGTTAAAAAATTATTTCTGACATTGTGTATGCTTTGTCTTCAATTTTTTCCAGACATTGTCTATGGATTTTGGGAAACGAAAGAACCCTGACTAACAGTGAATCTGTATGGAAAGAACTAGTTGTTGATGCAAGAAATCGCCATTGTTTGTTTGATGCTGATTCTGATGAATGCTTGAATATGACTGTTTTAAGTACAAAGAAAGAGGTAGAGCAACTTGATGATCTGATTCTGATGAAGGCTTCTGGTCTCAGAATATCTGCTGATCAAATGAGGGGAAAGAATCCCGAAGCTTATTTGGGCTCTCTCAGAGAATCAGTGGAACTGTTCGAGTCAATTGGGAAATTCGAGTCTGCCGCTTCATGTTATTGTGATTTGGAGGAGTATGAAAAAGCTGGTAACTTCTTCTTCTTTTTTTTTTTTAAATGACCACTTGATCTGTGAAAAAGCATCTTGCACATTTACTAGGTTGTATGCATTTAAAATAGAGTTTGCGAATTTAGCTAAACCTTTTGGCTGACACTTTTTATTTTTTGAACAGCTAAATATTACACCATATCTATATCTACTCCTAAGACTGCCCCAAATATAGGTTCAGCCCAAACAATCGATTTATAAAGACCACCTGGAGGTTTAGCTAAACCTTTTGGCTGACACTTTTTTATTATTATTTTTTTTTTAACAGTTAATTATTACACCATATCTATATCTACTCCTAAGACTACCCCAAATATAAGTTCGACCCAAACAATCGATTTTTAATGATCACCTGTAGGTTAACCGCTTGGCTTGGTTTTATTAATATTTGAATTTAAATATCATTTGAATGCTTTTATACGTGTAGGAAAAGCTTACTTATTTAAGTGCCGAAATATTAGTAGAGCAGCAGAGTGTTTTACTCTAGCAGGATGCTATAGCGATGCCGCCGAAGCTTATGCCAAAGGAGATCAGGTCTCCAATTGTTTGTCAGTTTGCAAAAAAGGGAAACTTTATGACAAGGGTTTGCAGTATATAGAGTACTGGAAAGAGCACTTAAATTTTAGAACTAAAGAAATAGAAGAAACTGAGCAAAGATTTTTGGAGAGTTGTGCTCTTGACTGCCATGAACATAAAGATATTAAATCCATGATGAAATTTGTCAGAGCTTTTTGCTCTATGGACTCTAAGCGTGTATTCTTGAGGTCTTTAGGCTGCCTTGATGACCTCTTATTTTTAGAAGAAGAATCAGGCCATTTTCTTGATGCTGTTGAGCTGGCTAGGTCTTTGGGTTATGTTCAAAAAGAGGCTGATCTTTTGGAGAAAGCTGGACATTGCAGGGAGGCTGCAGTTCTCTTACTTTGGTATATGTTTTTTAGCTCGTTATGGGGAAATGGAGGTAGAGGTTGGCCATTGAAGCAGTTTAGTAAGAAGGAAGATCTTTGTGAGAAAGCAAGGTCGCTTGCAAAAATGACCTCTGATCATTTCTATGATTTTGTTTGTAACGAACTTGAGGTACTCTCTGACCAGCACAGTAGTTTGCCCGAGCTCAAGAATGTTTTACTCACTTCTCAGAAACATAAGAGTCTAAGAGGAGCAATCTTATCCATAAGGAAAATCTTGGATTCTCATTTTCTAATAAATTTCTCGAAGTACTTTTGGGAGGATGAATTACCTTCTGATATTACCCAGTATTGTGAAAACAAAATCTTTGAAAGCTGTGTTTCTGTTAGAACTCTAGTTTTTTATTGGAACCAGTGGAAGCAGAATGTCATGAACATCTTTCAGAGCATCGAATATCTTGAAAATGAAGAGCCAAATGAACACGAGGCACTTGCTGAATTTAGTACAAGTTTTTTTGGAGTGAGAAAACAGTGTGTAAATGGAAACATGTTTTACCTGTTAATCAACAAGGATAGTGAGTGGATAAAATCCGCGGGTAAGAAGGGTCTTCATAAGAGAGGGAAGCTTCTATGTATGAATATAAAGCAGTTGGCGTTTGCTATTAGGTCTTATTGGCAGTCAGAATTACTTTCTGTGGGTATGAAAGTACTTTTAAAGCTAGAAGGTAGATAAGTCAAAGTCAAATGGTTCACCATTTCATCAAAGCACGTCCCTCGTACACATTTTTGAGGTTTCCAAGTTTCTTTCAGACTGCCAGTGTCTTACCCTTACTTCACCTGACAAAAAGAAGCTGCAAAGTTTCCTTGATATCTCTGCAAAATACTTTGATCTTGTGTTTCCGTTAGACTGGCGAAGATCAGTCTCTGAGAACATGGTTTCCTTGAGTGAGACTGATCTATCACTCAAATTGCTCGATGAGATTATTCTTCAAAGTTTTAACACCAAGAGTGACATCACCGATTGGAAAATTGGGAGGATAATGATGATATGTCTCTCTTATGGAAAGCAGCTAGGAAGCGATCATATGGTTGTGAAGGGGCAACCATTATCCGCATGGAAGTCATTTGTTGAGAAGATTCTCGCATATGTTATGGATGATACTCGTAAAGGCGACTGGAGGCGTCCTGCTCCTGGCTACATATCTATTCACAGTATTGTGTATTTCTTGGACAATATTATTTTCCACACATTTCTCTCTCCAGGGGTTTTTTTAACGACAAGGTCTTCTCTTGTTGGATGGCTTAAACAATTTCCCTCGGCTGCTACTCCATATGCACATTTATCAGCGTCCAATCGCATTCCTGAGGGTATTGCCGACTATACTGTTTATTTATATACAATACTCATAAAACTTTTCAGAAGTGAAATTACAGCATTTTGGATGCAAAGAACAGAGATTGACCCCACTTATTACCACCCCATCTTAGCTTTGAAGCTGAATATGATAACAATTTTATTTCATCTGCAAGCAGCAGATTGGGAAATCCCTGGTAATATGCTGCTGGAGAGTGATATGTTTCAACTGCTTCCACAAAAGTTTAAGAATTGTTTTCTAAAGGCCAGGGAGGAAAAAGGATATTGTTATTGGAACGCATCTTCAGATGTGGTTGCAGAAGCTTTTCTAACCATAGAGGATCCTCTCGTGGTTGTTAGTTCAAGAGACAAGAAGCCAAAAATTGATGCTCCTTGTGCTATATTTGTAGATCTTAGAGAATCTAAGGAGGAGATAATGAACTTATTGCTCGGTAAGAAAACCATGCCTGGTGTCAAAAGTACTTCCCCTAGTGGGCCAATTCCCGAGGATCCGTTGTCTCTGGCTTCTAACGCTTCTTCAGAAGCTAACCGGAATGTGATGAATACCGTGTCAGAGAGCAGCAACACAACTGAGGCTCATCAGGTGAACAAATATGTAAAGGAAATTGGCGATGGTGGTGGTAACGCTCTGGATGTGAAAGACAAGAAAGGGAATGGTAAAAGAAATGGGAAGAAGGGTAAAAGAAATATGCATAGTGGCCAGACTTCCTCAAACAATGTTGATGTTGAAACAATTACCCCGAAGGCGCTGGCATTGCAACCGCAGTATCTTAAAAATGTAAAGAAATTCATGGTGAAATTGAGGTTAGACTTTGCTATATATCATGAAGTGGCTTTTTTATGTTTTAAATCTATACTGAAATCCGTATTGAGAAACCATTTCCTTCTGGTGATACGATTTGTTTATCTACCTAAACTACGTACATTTAGACACTATTTAAAGATTTTTTTTTGGTTGCCTTATCATTTTCAGTGGAACAGAGGAAAATCCAGAAGGTCTGAAGCAGCTGCTGGGAAAATACAATGTTAGACCACTGAGGTTAAGGAAACTGTAATAGATGAGGATACGAATCATGATGAGGATACATGTGATGAAATGAAGGGTAAAATGAAATGATGGTTTGTTTTGTATATGCAGTGGTGTCTGTTTTGTATGGTTTGTTTTTCTTGTGTGAGTCTTGCAGGAAAGAATACCACGTTTTCGTGTACTGATGGATGGTTATATGTAATAAAAATATCCAGTAAACCTTATGATGACGGGTCTCATATCAATCTCGATTCAAACTTTTATTTGAAGTTACATGGTTAACATTTTGCTGTCACCAAGTGACCAGGTCCAGCGGCCCTTAAGATTGAACTCGACTCTAATTGTGAAGTATGGGGTACTAAAACATGCATATCAAACAATCTAACTAAAAAACGTTAAAGAAATTAGCCAATCATATGACTATAGAGGCAGATCAAAGCTAAATTTCACCTAGGCTAAATCATAGATAAATTCCACCTGATTATATCGTCAAGATAAGGCTGATTAGCAACCACTTTGTGGGCTTCGTTTTTATATCCCCGAGACATAAATAAATATATGAATTAAAAACTTATCTAATTAAAAAAACGTGCTTTATGACTATGTAACTTTCTAGAAGGAACTGATTTTTCTACTACCCAAATTACTTCATATTTTGTTTTGACTTCTTTGCCCTTAAAATTTTTTTTTTTTTTTTTATCACTTTATATTCATTAGGTTTCACACAACTATTATGCCTCAACACCTTTCTTTAATAAAGTTTTTGACGCTTATTATAACTAGCACAAGGAACACTTCATATTAAATAAGTATTATAACTAGCACAAGGAACACTTCATATTAAATAAGTATCACAGGATGATACTCGCTCCGTATTATCTTAGTTGCACGTGTTGCTGGGCAACTTAGTCTTAGTTTGATGCAAGTGATCATAACAATACTTTTGTATTTGGTCCGTTTGTAGGGTTGTATTTTCATATTTAGCTAGTGAGGTGGGGCTTCAATTGTCGTATTGATACGGTTTTGTTATGATAGTCTACTTGTGTTGGATTTACTTAAAAATTCAGAAGAAAAAAAAACATGATAAACCAAGTAATAAATTGAAGAAAACCGAAAATGTTTGAGGGATAAAAATATGAAACCGCATCAAAAAGTTTGCAATATAGAATTCATACATTTAATTTGTGCAATAAAACCGAAAATAAGAATGGAAGACAAACAAATGTAGAGTAAAAGTTTCAATATATTATTTAAGAACATAAAAGCAAAAAAATAATGAAAAAACCAAAAAAAATCTGAAAGAAAAACCCCAAATTAGATCCGATATGGCAAAATCTAAATAGTGATGCGGAATATGAGATTAATCAATAGATTTAAACACAAAAGCAAAACTTTTATGCAAGAAACCAATATAAGCCGGAAAGAAAACCTAAACGGGATCAATTCAACAATGCCACGTGACAATGACAGTGTTCATAATATTTCACCCTTGATGATAAGTAACAATGTTCATAAGATTTACTCTTAATGATATATATTATATATATAAGATAGAGATAAAAAAAAATGAGAGGAAGTTTCGTTTTCAATTTCTTTTAGTTTTTTTTTTTTTTTGTTTTTTTTCTATTTTTTTCATTACCTCTTTAACTAATTAATTCAAAAAAATAATATTAAAAACATATTTTCTTTTCAAATGACGTAAACCATAAGCTATATATGCGAAACCTCTTAGTCTATAAAGAAGCCCGTCAAGTAAATCACCTCATCATTGAGCACTAGTTTCCTTATTTTGATAACAACTTTTTTGTAATAACCATGAGAACTCATAAATAATATATTTGTTCACATGTTTTTTTTGTTCATTCACATATGAAATGATATAAAAATGTAGGTTGTAAAAGAAACTTTTTTAAGAAATCTTAAAAATAGCCTTTTGTGAGTTTGTAAATGAATTTGTTCACGTTTGTTGTTCACATGTGACAAACGGCTATATATAAGGTTTTCATAAAAAAAAAATTATTATGCAACATATACTTTTATAGCGTTTCACAGGTGAATAAACCAAAAATACATATGATCCAATATAAAATTTAGAAGTTTTTACAAAAAAATAGGTTCTCAAAATAAGGGTCCCATATATATACACATATATAGGGTGGCTATCAAATGATAACCAAATTAAATTGAGAACAAATGAAAACACTTAAAAACTACATTTTGATGCATATAATGATAATTAGTTAAGCACTATCTTAGTTTTATGGACTTTTAATGCATCAAAATGATGTTTTTAAGTATTCTCACCGTTTTTATTTTAAAAGTGTTCTTACCGGAATATTATCCCATCTATATATATATATATATAGGGGTGGGTTATTTGTAGTACATGTACTTTTTATAGTACATGTGTAACATGTGTAACTTAACTTACACACTTCTTCTTCCTTTTTCCTTCCATCTCCGACCACCACCATGATCATCTACGACCACCATCATGATACTCCGGCGACGGCGACCATCTCCGGCAAAACTTACACATGTGTAAGTTAACTTTCCGACGAGAATCAGGTTCGTTTTCGGGTGTTTACGGTACGAGCCAGAGGCCCTTATCCGTTCTAAACTTAACCGTCAAGGGACGCATATGGGAATCGTATGGATTTGATGGACAATGATCCAAGAGATGGTGGCGGTGTGCTACGATACGGGCTCCGCCCTTGCTGCCGGCGCAGGCGCCTTCGCTGGGTGGTCGGAGATGATGGTGGCTGGTGGTGGTTGTCTCGCGAAGGAAAAAGCCTAGAAATTTTAAACACTAAAATGCTTTAAAAAAGTTGTACTTACACATGTGTAAGTTAGTTACACATGTGTAAGTCTCGCCGGAGATGGTCGCCGTCGCCAGAGGATCATGGTGGTGGTCGGAGATGATTATGGTGGTGGTCGGAGATGGAAGAAAGAAGAAAGAAAAAGTGTGTAAGTTAAGTTACACATGTAGTTACACATGTACTATAAAAAGTACATGTACTACAAATAACTTTCCTATATATATATATATATATATATATTACAATTTGTAAGATCACGGCCATGTTTTTATTGCTAGGCTGTATATTGGATCCTCTTTGCGTCTAAATGAAATGCCATTTTTAATACATGTATGCATTTTCCAATAAGAAGATCCACTCATACCTTTTATGTCGTTGATGTGCGTTTTTATTTCTTGTCTTTAAATTTAAAAGTTGTACAAGTAACTATCTAATCCTAAACACACGTAATGAGCAGAGAACCCGGTCAGTGTAATATAGCCTAGTTGTAAGTTATGGGATCGTTCGCAGGGACGCGTTGCTTTACCTAATTTAGTAGTATGTGTAATTCTAGTTGTTTTGGGGGTTTGTCACTAACTCCTAAATAACTAATTATTTTGATAGTAAATTAAAATCTAGTCGCAACCGCTTATTCAGTGAGAGGCTAATCTGAAAATAATTGGAAAAAGCAAATAACAGTAATTAAATTAAAATAATTGTTTGGCATCTCCAATCTTATGGTACGACCAAATACTATCCTACTGGTTTGCTAGTTTGTTGGAAACTTCATCACAACTCAGATTCTCGTTAGATTCACTTTACCTAGTTAGTAGTGTTGTCGCTAGACTCACACTACCCTATAAACAAATTCTCGCTAGATTCATTATTTAAGCATTAATGACCTAAAGTTCGTGTTACTAATTCATCTTTTAGTTACCCGGCTCTTAAGTCATAACAAGTTATAATTCCCTCCGGTGACCACAGCTCTCGGTCACAAGTCAAAGGATCGCGTCTGGCATTGTTAAGCTTCATGTTCAGTTCATCCTAGTTACTATGGTTCTGGATCCCTCGGTTACAAGTGAATCACTTTTTACTTTTAGTTATAGACCGACTAGTCGTTTTCTGTCCAAGCATATTAGTTAGGGGTGAGCTTGGGTCGGTTTTGACCTAAAACCGAAACCCAAACCGAAACATTTGGTTTTTGAAAATCATAAACCATTGGAGTCGGCTTTTATTCGGTTCGGTTTGTCGGTTTCACGGTTCGGTTTACTTCGGTTTTGGTTTTTTTTTTAAGTTGTATTAAAAATGAATGATGAATGAAACAAATTGCACATATGTAGTTTCAAAAGATGTGGCACTGTGTAATGAATTCGGGTAGCATGACAAAGGCTAAAGGTTGAAAGAGGGTAAAGGTTTGGCCACAATCTTTGTATAGATATATCCTATTCCGCTATATGTACAGTTATAACTAGATTACTATCCGGTCGTTGACCGGGTTATAAAGTAAACTTAAAAGCCTTTAATCTAAAAATAAAAATTAATATGAAATCGAACCTAATGTTCATAATAAGTTTTAAATCATGTACACTTTTAGATGTAATATATATAGAGTCGGTTTGATATGTATTAAAATTGTCAATACTCGACCTTACACTGAATTGACTTGAAACCGACCTGGAAAATTGGGTTAGAGTTGTGAAATCTCGACCCGATAATCTGCCAACTTGACCTTTTTGAGTTTGGGTCGGGTTGACATATTTGGTTAGAAGATCAACCCCCTAACCCAAATATATTTATATTTATATAATTTTCAATATGTCGACTCATCAACTCATTTGATCCAACAACACACAAACCCATTTGACGTAAAACCAACTCGTCAACCAACCAACCCATATAATCTGAGATCAACCAACAAACCCATTTAATATGTGAACCTGCCAACCCACCAACCTATCTAACTCGCCAACCCGATTTTTTTGGGTTGGTGGTTGAGTTCGGGTTGACGGGTTGATAGACCTTGATTGAGATTTCCAAGTCAACTTTGTAATCAAGAGTAATAATTAGATTACTTATATGCTTTGTCCATTTTAATATACATCACTTATTTATTAAAATGATTTCTTGACGTTATGATAAAAATAAGTATAGTTGGGTTGGGTTCAAAAAATTTTTACTTGCCAAATTGAAACCATTAACCCAAATCCATTGACAGTCATATATAAAAATAGTAATTTTTTTTTTCTATGTGTAATGATACAAAAAAATATAAATATATGTTATGTTTGTAGCTTAAATTATTTCCAAACAAATGTAAAATATATATCATTTAAGAATCTCTTATATTAATATAAGAAAATTGTGATGATGTCATTTTTCTTTAAATAGACTTCAATGACATATTCATAAAATCTTGATATTTTTTATGACATGATAAAAAAATGGGCAAAATAAAGATAAATGAAAACTTATTTTAAAATATTATGATTTTAAAATAATTTAAGTAGATAATCATGGAAGCTTCCTATTTTACTTCATCTTTTGAGGGAAAAAAATTTGAAAAACAAAACCCGTATACAGTTTGTAGATTAAATTTGATTATTGTAATATTATTTTGAAGTTAGAGGTGTGACATTTGAATTATCATTAAAATTTTAACATAACTAATATAATTTATATATTATGACTTTTAAAAAAGTTATAATCTTAACATCAAATCTATTCAGCCGCCCGCATAATATGCGGGCTGATTAGCTAGTATATAAATAAAAAGTGACTTCAAAATAGTTTTAACAAAAATGGTAGCTAATAACTAATTATTTGATTGAAAATTATATATATTGGTCACTTCATATAAAAATTCTTCAATTATAAATAAGTTTAAACAAATTTTAAAACTTAAGTCAATTATGTATATGTTAAATAATAATCATATTCGTGATAGATGAAAACGACATAATTTGGTTGTAGCAATTAATTCTAACTTGTCAAGATTAGCATTTTATTTTCTAGGGTGAAGATTATATTTTAGTTTATTTTAAAAGGTTGAGATTAAAAGGCAATATTATTATTTTCTCTTTGCTATGGGAATCATAAATATATATAATATAATATCCAAGAATCTGCAGGCTTAAATTAAAACATAGCCAATGAAGGTCAGTCCAACTGGTCAGAGATATTCTCAGTTTTACCCAAGGTCTTGAGTTCGATCCTTAGGGATGGCAAAACCTTGGGTTTTTCCCTCTGAATATTTGTAATGGCTCATGATCAACATTTCATTGTTTAGGGTATATGCAAGGCTTCATCATTATACGGTGAGGTTTATCCGATGTCGTATGCCGACTAAATGTTCGGAAAAAAAAATCAAAACATATATATGAAATGGTACCAAGACACAGATATATCGCATACGGACCAAAAAGAAAAAATATAACACACCTATTTCTATAAATTAAACAAAGTGTATCATGATATTAAATTCAACCCAATGCTACTGTATCTAAATATATTGATTTACATTACGTACAATTTACTTAAAAGACTATATATACATTATTATAAATATATAACAAAATAAAACATATATGATTTTCGGTTCGATTCGGTTTTGGTAGTCGGTTTTTACATATGAAACCGAAACCAATCCATTCGGTTTCTAGAAAATGAAAACCAAACCAATCGCTTTTGTTCGGTTTTCGGTTTTCTCGGTTTTTGTCGGTTTTTGGTTTTCCGGTTCAGTTTTTGTTCACCCCTAATATTAGTCCTATTGTATGATCATAGACAACCATCAGAATTAACCTAATATGTTCAGATATGAAACCAATAGCAACATGAATTACTAATAAACATGGATCTACGATAAACAGTAAAACACACTCCAACAGAATCTAAACAAACACAGTAAAACAATAAGCGTCTACATGATAGCATCGATCCAAACAAGTATTCAGCCTACTAGCCTAGCATTATTAAAGGAATAACAAAGTCTGAAAAGATGAAAGATATTGTTCAATAATATAAGTAAATAAAAGAGATAAATCTAGATCGAGGATGAAGATCGGAAGGTGTTAGAAGCTCCAAAACCTTCTTGGAATCTGCAAGATCGAACTAGGGTTGTTGCTGGGCGGCTAGGGCTGCTAAATCGGCTCTCTCTTAGGGTTTTGAGGGTTAGTTCGACTTTAATAGTGATAAAAGTCGGTTTCTGATCTGGGCCGACCAGCGGCGCTGGTCCTGGGCTTTCCTGGGCTAGCGGCGACGGTGACATAGGGAGCGGCGCTGGTAGATGGCCAGCGGCGCTGACAAGATAGCCAGCGGCACTGGTGGCTGCTGTTCTTGTTCTTGTGTCTTCGTTTGTTCCCGAATCACTTCCTCGTGTCTTGTACCTTCATAGGGTTCCTTCTTCAGTCAGTTGATGTCATTTACCCTCTTTCGCATCTTCCGTGAACCTGCATAAACACATCATTCATTAAGTACCAATATATAGTTCTGGAATAATAACTCATTTAAGCGTAGAAATGAAGCCTTTCCTTAAGGGGTTTATCACAAAATAGACGCTCATAAGTGGTCTATCATTACCGTTTATCCCATAAAAATGATTATATGGTATGTCATTGATTAATAAGAAGTAGTTGGCAATGCGTGTGATTTCAAGCTTGATTATGAAGCTCATTTTTTGAAACTCCTGATGATTAAAATGTAGAGAATACTAATAACAAGCCGTAAGTTCCCTTTGAGGTTGTTATTTACACATTTGTCTAATGTTTTTAGATATAGTTGTTAGATTAAACAATGTAGTGGCATATACATTGTTTGATAGAGCCATTAGCCATAAAGATGAATGAAAGAGACAAAGGATCAAGACTAGTTAAAATTTCTCTTTAGTCAATAAATACTTTTTCAAACTTTTAGTTTTATGTACTATTTACTTGAATCTACATATACTAAAAGTGCATTCGCACAGTGTAAAATAGTGGACAATTTATCAAAAAGTAAAAACATAATGTGCATTTGGCGAGCATGATTCTGAATTATCAAATAGACATGAGTATTTATCATTCTTAACTAAAACCTTTTCTGTTAAATAAGCTTTTATAACCCAATTTAATTAACGAAACTTTTTTTAACCGGCTTTGCTAAATAGCACTTTACTATATATAGAAGCTATCACCATTATTAAACAATACTATATATATGAACAAAATCAAGCAAATGGAACGTTTACAAAAATTGAAGCAAATGGAACTAACGATTTTTATATGTAATTGTTACTTTTTTTTATTTAAAATATATGTTTATGTTCTCTTGTATCGGCTTTGTAGTGTTATAAAAATTCATGAGCTTTTAAGTTTAATGATCAAGTAGATTTGTCTTCATCTTTGTAAATGTTTCATTTGCTTGATATTTGTTCACATACATAGTATTGTTTAATCATGCGTTTTGAATAAAATTAAAAATTTTTATATGTATGTGGTGCTTTTTTATTTAAGATATAGTATTGGCATTATAATGTTATGAGATATCATGAGTTTTTAATTTTCAATAATTTGGTAGATTTGATAAAAACAAGTACAACGTAATGTTTAGGTAAAAATGCTACGAAATTAATAAAAAACACTATTTTAATAAATAATTTTTGAGAAAACACCTCTTTGATAAATATTTTTTAAACTACATGTTTTCCATTTAAACCATTTACGGTATTAATTCCCGTACATGTATAGCGTGTTGCCTACTTAGACTAATGGGAATGGAGAGTCCACGGAATGCCCCTCTTCCATGGAAATTGTGACATGTGGCACTCTACAATCATTTGGGGCATTCCCCCCATCCCTTTGGGGTGGAGGAATGCCCTTTAAGGCATTCCCTAATTTTTTATTTTTTATTTTTAGATTTATAAATAAATTAAATAAAACATACTACTTTATATTAAAAACATACTTTTATTAAAAAAAAAAACTACTTTTTATTAAAAAAAAACACACACTAAAAAACATTACATAAACACTCGAATTAAAACTAATCGGAGTCGTCGTCGTCGGTGCTAACATACTCTCGCAGATCGGCGAAGGGATCGGCTGCAGGCTCGAAGTCATGTGGTGTGTTCGCCCAAAGATGGTCAACCAAATCTGCCGTTAGCATGTTGTGGGTTTCACGGTTTTTGACGGCATGCAGATTTTGGATACGAACTTCTGTTGGAGTTATGCGCCTCCAATAATCTGGATTGAGACTCGGTTCTTGGGCGTTGTAGTCTTGGCATACGGCCTTGTTTTCGTCCTCCAGGATCATGTTATGTAAAATGATACAAGCATAACAAACATCCTGGATATTTCTTTTGTCCCAATATAGTGCCGGATGTTTTAGCACCTTCCATCATTTTTTAAGCACACCGAAAGCCCGCTCAATACCCTTTCGTGCCGACTCTTGTTTCTTCTTAAAATGTCTTCTTTTTTCATCGATCGGGTCGGAAAAGGTCTTCACAAATGTAGCATATTCGGGATAGATGCCGTCGCCCAAATAGTATCCCTTCTTGTAGAAGTTTCCGTTTGCCCAAAACGGAGCTGCGAATAAAACATTTAGAATAAAACATTTACAAAAAAACATTTCCAAGTTAAACATTTACAAGTAAAAAGTATAATAAAACACTAACCAGTGGGTGCCAATCCGTTTACAATTTCTTCAAGAATTGGCGATGATTCAAACACATTGATATCGTTGTGAGAACCTTGCTGTCCAAAGTACGCATTCCAAATCCATAGATCGTTTGATGCTACAGCCTGAAGGATCAAAGACGGTCTACCCACATGCCCGCTTGTGTAAGTACCTCGCCACGCCGCCGGACACATCTCCCATGGCCAATGTATACAATCTATACTACCAATCATACCGGGAAAACCAACAACTTGTTCATGAACATCGTATATACGCTGAAGATCGGATGGAGTCGGTCTCCGTAGGTATCTTGCTCCATAAATTTCCCGTATACCTTTTAATGATAAATGTTAACTTATATATAAGTATATAACTATATAGAATTAATAACTATATATATAAGTATATATATAAGTATATAACTATATAGAATTAATATTTATCTATATATATAAGTATATAACTATATAGAATTAATATTTAAAAATATCATTACCAACACAAAAATTTAGGCAAGATTCCCTTGATGTTCGTTCAGACATCTGCAAATACTCGTCAAGGAAATCACTGTTAATGCCATATGCCAATTGACGAATTGCAGATGTACACTTTTGTACCCCGGCAAACCCTCTGCGCCCAACACTGTCATATCTCGTCTGAAAATATGGGTACCTAGCCTCCAAATCACCGACTATCCGCTCAAATAAAATTTTTGACATACGAAACCTTCGTCTAAAAAGTCTGGCTGGATATCGCGGTTCTTCAGCAAAATAGTCACGCATCAAACGAGCATGTGCTTCAATACGATCACGATCAACTGGTACCCTTCTTTTAATGACTGGGGCAGGTTGTTCGTCAATCTGTCGTCTAATTAGTTCGGCGGCTCGAAGAAGCACATTCTGTACACGCTCTTCGTAATCGGCAGACCCGTTAAAAGATCCGGATGAGTCATCGGAATCCATATGGTGATTTTTTAGGAGAATGTGTGTGTATGTAATTTTTTTGAAAGAAAAATAAATAGATATGTGTGTGTATATTATATGTGTATGTGTATGTATATATATATAGAGTGAAAAGGGTTTAAAAAAAAAAAACAAAAAACAAAATTTCAATGCAAACTTCAAGGAATGTAACGGCTCAATGCCACTACAGGCCAAATGCCCGGACGCGTTCAAAATCGGAAGGGGCACGCTTTTTCACCTTTTGGAACGCCCCCGGGGCTGAAGTAGGGCGTTCCCAGGACGTTCTACACGGATTTTTTTTTGGTGAGAACGGCCTACTCCGAATGGTGTCATGTTACACTGTCAGCTCAGTCTCACTCTCTCACTACTGCTACATCCCATCAGCTCTCACTCTTTCTCTACAACCAACAAAACAAAACCCCTTTCAAAAAAAAATTTTAGTTTTTTCATCTCATAAAACAAAGGAAAAGAAAACCCCATTTTTCTTACTTACATATTTTGCTGAAATAATAATAATAATAACAATATAATGATGGAAGCTGAAGGAGGAGGAAGGGTTAAGAAGAAAAAAGATGAGTTTTTAAAAATAATATTTCCATGGTCTCTTGATGACATTCTTAATCAGAACCTCTACAAAAACCAGGTCTTCTTCTTCTTGTGGGTTATTTGTTGGGGTTACATTTTTTATATTTATTTTCATAAGGTTTTATTACTATTATGTTTTTTTTTTTTCATATAAGGTTTTTGTTGGGGTTTATGTGCGAATATTTTGTGGGTTTGTTGGGGTTATTATTATTATTTTTTTCCCATAAGGTTTTGTTGTAGTATGTGTGATGACATATGTAAAACTATATATATAGGTTGTGTGTTCGAGTCCTATTATGAAAATTTTGTTGTACATATATGTGTGTTTTATTTGTGGGGAAAAATGAAAGATCAAGAAGACATGACCATACCTAGATTTTTCAGAGTTTGGTATATGAAGCCCCGTTGAGCCCTTTAAAAAAATTATAAAAAAAATATAGTGTAATTTTTGTTTGAATTTGTGAGGGTTACTTAAATCTCTTTTATGTAGTTAAAATTGGGTTTGAGCTAATTTTTGTTCTAAAAAAAGTTTCAAATTAATGTGGTTATTCGACGGATTGTTTTTTTGTTTTATGTAGTCATTGTGGTGACTGAGTATGGATAAATTTAGTTGTTGCTAAGTTGATATATGCACAAAAATAAATGAGCAAGTTCAATGGGTTTGTTGAGATATACAGGCAGGGGTGAAGCTATAAAATTACCATTAGAGGGACAAACTTGAAGCACTAAACATGTAACACAAAATGACCAAAGTCGATCTTGCTGCTCTTTTAGCTTAGTGTAAAAGAAATACCAATTAATGTGATTAAAAATATGGAATAACAAGTGATTGAATGAGTTGTTAACTGATATGATAAGTTGGTTTTTTCCAACTCATCTCATTGTAATCATATGTGAATTTTTGATAGTTTAGTAATATATATTCATCTTTGATGAAAAAACCAATTAATGTGGTTTTCGACGGACTTTTCAATTTTGTTTTGATTTACGTAGTCATTGTGGTGACAGTGACCGATTATCCATAAATTTGGTTGTTGCTAAGTTGACATTAGTACAAAAATCTATCCACAAGTTCAATGTATTTGTTGAGATACAGAGGCAGGGTTGGAGCTATAAAATTACAATTTGAGGGACAAACTTGACGCAATAAATATGTAAAACAAAAGAACTTTTTGGGGTCAAGGTATAAATTATTTGTCCTCAAAGTTAATCTTGCTTCTCTATATTTGAACCGGGATGGTTACATATATGTGGAAACCGGTAATTCTGTTTTATTTTCGCTAGTAACTAGTATCTGGTGTTGGTATCATCAAATTGTATAAGCTTTATAACTACTTGAGCCTCTCGAGACTTTATCTCCAGTAAAATTTCTCTTTCTGATGATTGGCAGGTGGACAAGATACCCCTTACTTTTGATTCGGAACAACAGTATTTCAGTTCTTTTGTTTATCCTTTGCTTGAGGAAACACGTGCTGAACTAGCTTCCTCTTTGGAGAACATACATAGATATCCATCTGCTCATATTCTCTCTATTCACGAGGCCACACGCGATGGAGAAGCTGTGTATGATGTTAAAGTTGGTCCCTGGAGAAACACATCTTTTGAACGTGGCAAGCTGCCTTACCAGACATTACCTGGTGATCTTTTCATTTTCATGCATGGAAAAGCAGAGTCTGTTTCTGATTTGCAACGCATGGGAAGAACATGGGCTTTTTCGTTAGTTAGCAAAATCAAAGAAAATGATAATGAAGACGATTTTGAAGCTACACCATCACGATTTACAGTTAAAGCCTCACAACCTGTTAAGTTCCAAGATGGGATGTTTGTCGTTTTCTTAAAAAATATTAAAATCCAGACAAGGATTTGGGATTCATTGCACATGAATGGAAATATGAATATCATTAAAGCGGTTCTTGACCCTCATTCTATGGTAAGTTGTTAAGTGCAAATATTTGTTTCGGTAAGTGATAATATCATTATTTATTTATTTACATGTTGTCTACAGGTTAAGGAGAATTGCAATACCTGTTCTTTTGATTTCGATAGTGTATGTTCTCTAGATGGAAATCCGTTGGATATGCTGAACGAGTCACAAAGAGCAGCAGTTATGGTGTCCCTTGTTAAAACAGAATGTTGTCACAATTCATATGTGGAACAAATATGGGGACCACCCGGTACAGGAAAAACAACAACAGTTAGCGTTTTGCTATTTGTTCTCTTGCAAATGAACCGTAGGACCCTTACTTGTGCGCCAACAAACATTGCTCTGTTACAACTAGCTTCTCGAATGCTAAGTTTGGTTAAGGAATCATCTAAGACTACAACTGCTAATGGTGAGTCCTTTTGAAGTTTAGGAGACATCCTTTTGTTTGGCAACACAAAAAAAATTAAAAGTTGGTGCAGATATGGAAGACATATATTTGGAGCATCGGGTCGAAAGGCTTACAGAGTGCCTTGGGTCTTCAACTGGTTGGAAGCATTCAATGAGGTCTATGAATGATTTACTTGAAAATTGTGTATCTCAGTATTACGTCTTTCTAGATACTGAGTTGTTCAACGAAAACCAACTTGCAAATGAAAAAAAAAAAGGAAGGTAGCACCAACAAGTTGCAAGTCAAATCATTCCATGAGTTTATGCAAGATCGATTTGTTTCTTCTGTAATGCCACTTAGAAGATGCATTTTTACATTCTTGACTCATGTCCCAAGAAGTTTCATGAAGGAATACAATTTTTATAGTATGATACATCTTTTGGATAACTTAAGTTCATTTGAATCGTTGTTGTTTGAAGAGAACTTGGTTTCAAAAGATCTCGAGCACCTTTTCACATCTAAACCATTGCCTGATGAGTTGGAGAATATGTCGTTGATTAATTCTGTTAGAGCCAAGTCGATATCAATTTTAAGAGGTCTGCAGATATCTCTTGAAGTACTAGGTCTTCCAGATGTTGTAAATAGACATGTAATAGTGGAGTTCTGTTTCGAAAGAGCTTCTCTTATATTCTGCACAACATCGAGTTCCTACAAGTTGCATATGGTTCCAGTGAAGCCTTTGAACATTTTGGTCATAGATGAAGCGGCACAGTTAAAAGAGGCTGAGTCCACTATCCCTCTTCAGCTTCATGGGATAAAGCATGCTATTCTTATTGGAGATGAGTGCCAATTACCTGCAATGGTTACAAGTAATGTATGTCCCTTAATTATTTTTCTGCCTCCTATTGTTATAATTTGTCTTCTTCAATTCATCTTTTTGAATGTTTGTGGACAGGTATGTATTGAATCTGGCTTTGGACGGAGCTTATTTGACAGACTGAGTTATGCATGCCATTCTCGGCATCTACTAAATGTTCAGTATCGAATGCATCCTTCCATCAGTTTCTTCCCTAATTGGAGGTTTTATCAAAATCAGATTCTTGATGCAGAAAATGTATTATGTGAAAGTTATGAAAACCGATATCTTTCAGGACCAATGTTTGGTTCATATTCATTTATAAATATTGTTGGAGGAAGAGAAGAAAAGGGTGATGATGGACAGAGCAAAAGAAATATGGTCGAGGTGGCTATCGTGATGAAGATTGTAAAAAGTCTTTATAAAGGTGCGCAAGTTGGTCATATTTTTATACCAGAACACACAAAAGCAGAGTGATATTGTTGTAGCACTAGAAGCATAAGTTACATTTTTATATCATTTAAAATTGTATATGCCTTTTTCCATTGTATGTATCTCAGTATACATTAATACATATGATCTCTCTTCTTTGACATTTATAGCATGGAAAGACTCGAAGAAGAAGCTTACTATAGGTGTTGTATCTCCTTATGCTGCCCAAGTTGTTACAATTCAAGAAAAACTTGCTCACAAGTATGAGAAACTTGATGGTTTTTCAGTAAAGGTGAAATCGATTGACGAGTTTCAGGGTGGAGAAGAAGATGTTATTATCTTATCGACAGTCAGATCTAATAGCCATGGATCTGTTGGATTCATGTGCAGTCCACAAAGGACTAATGTTGCCCTCACTAGAGCAAGGTATGGAATGCATATAAGATGCAAGAAATCTTCAGTGTCTACAAATAGCTTTCTGTTTAGCATGCAAGTATGTCTGACAATGTATTTTTTTGTCTTTTGTCCAGACATTGTCTATGGATTTTGGGAAACGAAAGAACCCTGAGTAATAGTGAATCTGTATGGGAAGAACTAGTTGTAGATGCAAGAAATCGCCATTGTTTGTTTGATGCTGAATCTGATGAATGCTTGAATTTGACTGTTATAAATACAAAAAAAGAGCTAGAGCAACTTGATGATCTGGTTAACGAGAATAGTATCCTTTTTAAACATGCAAAATGGAAGGTATTTGTTAATATAACACTTTACCAAAATATGTTAATATGCAATATTCTACTATTGTTTATCTTATATGTTGCCTGTCGTGCCATTAGGTCCTGTTCAGTGATAACTTCAGAAGATCATTTGGAAAGCTGACTACTGCTCGATTGAAGAAGCTTGTTTTAAATCTTTTACTGAGGCTCTCTGGTGGTTGGAGGCCCAAAAACCGAAGTGTAGACTTGCATTGTGAAAAATCCCCACATATTTTGAAACAGTTTAAGGTTGCAGGGTTATATGTTATATGCACGACTGACGTCATCAAGGAATTCAGTTATGTGCAAGTTTTGAAGGTTGGGATGTATTACCTTTGGAACAGATTCCAAAACTCACAAAACGTCTCGAGAGCATATTTACGGCATACACAGATGATTATATTAATCGCTGTACAGAAAGATGCGTGGAAGGGTAAGCTCATTTTCATAAGAGTCAATAATTTTGTCCTTTTAACGCAAACAGGTCCTGTAAAAGGAACTAGTTCGAAGGGAAACTAGTTGAATTTGTTGAATAGGTTGGAAGTCATCTTAGGATTTTATTTAAATGATGAAAACAACATTTTTTTATTTTCTATTCAACAATTCATTTGTTACTGTAATAGTACGAGTAACTCAGGATTAATATGAAAACAACTTTTTTAAATTTTCTATTCAACAATTCATTTATTACAGTGAGAATACGAGTAACTCTGGATTAAGTTAGACAAAATCTGGTTTGTGGGTCATCAAACCTGTCCATGAATTTTTCAACTCCTACTAAAAACTGACCCATCTCAACCCCAACTTGCTTTGATCGGTTTACTTTCCCACCTCTAAACTGTTTCATCCCTTACATGCATATTTAATGTATTTTGTAATATATTTATGTTGTTTAGGAAGTTGGAAGTTCCAATGAATTGGATAACATCCCAAGAAATTGCTCGATTTTGTTCCGTGAGGAATACTGAACTGAGCTCCGGCGATGGTAAAACTTATGCTGAAAACTCTAAAGTAAATGAAAGCTTGTTGCTTATGAAGTTCTACCCCTTGTCAGATGGGGTGGTGAAACATTTGCTCTCTGATAAAGAACAACTTGATCTACCTATGCAAGTCAGTGATGAACAGATGGAGATTATTTTATTTTCCAAAAGTTCTTTCATAATTGGGCGTTCGGGAACCGGAAAAACCACTATATTGACTATGAAGCTGTTCCATAATGAACAGTCTTTTTATGTTGCTTCTGAAGGGACTTCTGAAGGGGGGAGGAACAATATCAGTGATTATTTTAAAGACACGAAGCCAAGTGTTCTCCGGCAACTTTTTGTGACTGTCAGCCCAAATTTGTGTCATGTTGTGAAGCAACATGTTTCCCACCTTACAAGGTGCGCGTATACCCATTTCTATATCTCTTTGCTTTTTTGTTGCATCGGTTCTGTTTTCTGATTTTAAGCTTTGTTGTGTTTAACAGTATTTCATGCAATGGAAATACATCATTAGAGCTCAATCTTGATGATCCAGATATGATATCAGATTTCAGCGACATTGCTGACACATTTATTAACATTCCCGTAAAAAATTACCCTCTTTTTATAACATTTCATAAGTTTCTTATGATGTTGGATGGCACATTGGGAAATTCTTTTTTTGAAAGGTTTCCAAAGGCAAGAGAAGTTTCTCATGGTAACCATACAAGTTCAAGATCTGTTGCATTGCAAACTTTTTTAAGACTAAGGGAGGTTACATATGACCGATTTTGTACACTTTACTGGCCTCACTTTAACTCAAGTCTAACAAAGAAACTTGATCCCTCCAGAGTGTTCACAGAATTTATATCACACATAAAAGGAGGCCTGCATGCAGGGGGATGCAGTGACGAAATACTAAGTTGTGAGGGTTACTGCTTATTGGCTGAAAGTCGTTCGTCCACTCTAACAAAGCAGAAAAGAGAAACTATTTACTACCTCTTTCAAGCATATGAAAAGATCAAAAGTGAGCGAGGTGAATTCGATTTGGGTGATTTAGTGAGTGACCTCCATCACCGACTTAAAAATGGACGCTATGAAGGTGACATTATTGATTTTGTGTATACTGATGAAGTTCAAGATCTTAGTATGAGGCAGATTTCTCTTTTCAAGTATCTATGCCAAAATGTTGATGAGGGCTTTATTTTTGCGGGCGACACTGCACAAACCATTGCCAGGGGGATTGATTTTAGATTTCAGGATATACGATCTCTGTTCTATAAAGAGTTTTTAACTACTAGAAAACAAGAGAAAGGTCTTGTATCCGAGGTTTTCCAACTAAAACAGAACTTTAGAACTCATGCTGGTGTCCTTCAGTTAGCCCAGAGTGTCATTGATATTCTTTACTGTTACTTTGTTCACTCAATTGATATTTTGGAACCTGAGACTAGTCTTATTTCCGGTGAAGCTCCTGTTTTGCTCGAGTCTAGAAACAATGAAAATGCAATTTGGACAATCTTTGGGGGTAGTGGAGGTGGTGGAGAAATAGTCGGCTTTGGGGCGGATCAAGTGATATTGGTCCGTGATGATTGTGCTAAGACTGAGATCTCAGAATATGTTGAAAAGCATGCCCTTGTTCTCACCATACTAGAGTGTAAAGGCCTTGAATTTCAGGTTTGCCTTCTTATGTTCAAATTGGCCACCTCTACTTTACTCAACACTTTTTTGTACCTTAAAGTTATAAATGTTCAATTAATGTACTAATATAATTAGAGATACTATATACCGAGATGCAAAATACTAATGAAACTGTTTTGATAAAAATAATGAGGCGATAACTGGTAAGAACTTAAGATACTCTCAGCTATCGGCCCACTTTTGTCCAATTCCATTTTTACAAAGTGTTTATCGATCCTCTGTCCGGGGTAAATTTAACAAAGTGTTTATCTAGATGATGGGGTCACGATGGTACCTCTAGTTTGTGTGATTTTAAAGTGCTTCTATTTATTGATTTTAATTTGCCATGACTTTTAGGATGTATTATTGTACAACTTTTTTGGGACATCCCCATTGAAAGACCAATGGAGAGTAATATATGGCTACATGAAAGAGCGGGACTGGCTCGATGAGAATCTTCCTCAGTCTTTCCCGACATTCAGTGAGGCAAGACATAGTGTCTTGTGTTCTGAATTGAAACAGTTATATGTGGCTATAACGCGAACTAGGCAAAGACTATGGATTTGTGAGAATAAAGAGGAGCTCTCCAAGCCAATATTTGACTATTGGAAAAGCAGGGGACTCGTTCAAATAAGAAAACTAGATGATTCAGTGGCACAGGCTATGCGAGTTTCAAGCAGCCCTCAAGAGTGGCGTGAGCGTGGTAAAAAGGTCAAATTTTGATCTTTTACTGCCATAGTTCTTTCACCATTATAGTTTATATACCTTGTTTGACATGCTTTCTCTTGTTTTTCAGCTTTTTTATGAGAACAACTTTGTGATGGCAACAATGTGCTTTGAAAGAGCTGGTGACATAATGTGGGAGAAATTGGCAAAGGCTTCTGGTTTCAGAGCATCCGCTGATCAAGTGAGGGGAAAAAATCCCGAAGCTTGTTTGGGCTATCTCAGAGAAGCAGCCGAATTGTTTGAGTCAATTGGGAAATTCGAGTCTGCCGCTTCATGTTATTGTGATTTGGAGGAGTATGAAAAAGCTGGTAACTTCTTTTTCTAATATAACTAATTGATCTTTGAAAAACATCCTGCACATTTACGAGGTTGTATGCATATAGTTCAACCAATTTTACTAGTTGCTAATTTAGTTAAACCTTTTACCTGTCACTTTTTAAGATAAGTTTAACCCAAATCAATCGATTTAAAAAGACCACCTGTTGTTTAAGCACTTGGCTTGGTTTAATCAATATTTGAATTGTAATATCAATTGAATTCCTTGTACGTGCAGGGAAAGCCTACTTATATAAGTGCCGAAAAGTTAATACAGCAGCAGAGTGTTTCACTCTAGCAGGATGCTATAGCGATGCCGCTGAAGCCTATGCCAAAGGAGATCAGGTCTCCAATTGTTTGTCAGTTTGCAAAAAAGGGAAACTTTATGATCAGGGGTTGCAGTATATAGAATACTGGAAAGAGCACTTAAAAGTTAGAACTAAAGAGATAGAACAAACTGAGCAAAGATTTTTGGAGAGTTGTGCTCTTGACTGCCATGAACATAAAGATCTTAAATCCATGATGAAATTTGTTAGAGCCTTTTGCTCTATGGAGTCTAAGCGTGTATTCTTGAGGTCTTTAGGCTGCCTTGATGACCTTCTATTTTTAGAAGAAGAATCGGGCCATTTTCTTAATGCTGTTGAGCTGGCTAGGTGTTTGGGTTATGTTCAAAAAGAGGCTGAATTTTTGGAGAAGGCTGGACATTGTGGGGAGGCAGCAGTTCTCTTACTTTGGTTTGTATTTTTTAGCTCGTTATGGGGAAATGGAGATAGAGGTTGGCCATTGAAGCACTTCAGTAAGAAGGAAGATCATTGTGAGAAAGCAAGGTCGCTTGCAAAAATGAGTTCTGATCAATTCTATGATTTTGTTTGTAATGAGCTTGAGGTACTCTCTGACCAGCACAGTAGCTTGCCCGAACTCAAGAAAGTTTTACTCACTTCCCAGAGACATAAGAGTCTGAGAGGAGAAATCTTATCCGTTAGGAAAATCTTGGATTCTCATTTTCGTATAAATTTCTCGAAGTACTTTTGGGAGGATGAATTACCTTCTGATATTACCGAGCATTGTGAAAACAAAATCTTTCAGAGCTGTGTTTCTGTTAGAACTCTAGTTTTTTATTGGAACCAGTGGAAGGAGAATGTCATGAGCATTTTTCAGAGCATCGAATGTCTTGTAAATGAAGAGCCGAATAAACACGAGGGACTTGCTGATTTTAGTATAAGTTATTTTGGAGTGAGGAAACAGTGTGTAAATGGAAACAGGGTCTACCTGTTAGTCAACAAGGATGGTGATTGGATAAGTACTGCGGGTAACAACGGTCTTCATAGCGAAGGGAAGCTTCTATATATGAATTTAAAGCAATTGGCGTTTGCTATTAGGTCTTATTGGCAGTCAGAGTTGCTTTCTGTGGGTATGATAGTACTTTTAAAGCTAGAAGGTCTCTATAAGTCAAAGTCAAATGGTTCACCATTTCATCAAAGCACGTCCCTCGTACACCTTTTTGAGGTTTCCAAGTTTCTTTCTGAGTGCCAGTGTCTTAACCTCACTTCTCCTGACAAAAAGAAACTGCAAAGTTTCCTTGGAATCTCTGCACAATACTTTGATCTTGTGTTTCCGTTAGACTGGCGAAGATCAGTCTCTGAGGATATGGTTTCCTTAAGGGAGACTGATCTATCACTCCAATTGCTTAACGATATCATTCTTCAAAGTTTTAACACCAACAGTGACATCACCGATTGGACAATTGGGAGGGTAATGATGATATGTGTTACTTATGGAAAACAACTAGGAAGCGATCATATAGTTGTGAAGGGGAAGTCATTACCCGCATTGAGGTCATTTGTTATGAAGATACTTCGGTATGTTTTGAAAGATACTCTTAACGGTGGCTGGAGGCTTCCTGGCTACATATCTATTCACAGTGTTGTGTATTTCTTGGACATTATTATTTTCCACACGTTTATCTCTTCAGGGATTTTTTTCACGACAAGATCTTCTCTTGTTGGATGGCTTTCACAATTTCCCTCAACTGCTACTCCATATACACATTTATCAGCGTCCAATCACGTTCATGAGGATATTGCAAACTTTGCTGTTTCTTTATATACACTACTCATATGTCTTTTCAGAGATAACGCTACAACATCTTGGATGCAAAATACAGGGATTAACTCCACTTATTACCATCCAATTTTAGCATTGAAGCTGATGATTATAACAATTTTATTTGATCTGCAAGCAGTAGATTGGGATGTCCCTGCTGATATCCTGCTGGGGAGTGAGAGTATTGCTCATTTGCTTCCGTCGAAGTTTGTTTATTGTCTCCTAAAGTACAGGAAGAATCGTTATTTGAACTTAACTCCAGATGTGGTTGCGGAAGCTTTTCGAAGCATAGAGGATCCTCACGTGATTGTTTGTTCAAAAGAGAAGGATCCTAGAATTGATGCTTCTTGTGCTTTATTTGTGGATCTTAGACAATCTAAAGAGGAGATAATGAACAAATTGTTCGCTAATTATGTGTCAGAGAGCAGCAACACAACTGAGGCTCATCAGTTAAGGAATCATTTAAAGGAAATAGGCGATGGACTAAGCGAAGGTGGTGGTAATACTCAGGATGTGAAAAACAAGAAAGGGAAAGGTAAAAGAACTGGGAAGAAGGCACAATATCATAAAAATGTAGAGAAATTCATTCAGAAATTGAGGTTAGACTTTGCTATATATCATAAAGTAGTTTTTTATGTTTTAAAACTAAACTAAACTGAAATCCGTATTAAAACTACATACATTTAGAAACTATTTAACGATCTTTTTTGGTTGTCTTAATCATTTTCAGTGGAACAGAGGATTCACAAGGTCTGAAGAAGCTGCTGGGAAAATATTATGCTAGACCACTGCAGTTAAAGAAGCTGTAATAGATAAGGAAACGAATCATGCGGAGGAAACATGTGATGGGGGTACACTGGAGATGTGCAGAAGACGTGAAAGGGAAGGGAAAGAAGAGGGTAAAAGGAAATGGTGTTGCGTCTTGCAGGTTAAAGACAACTGTAATAGACAAGTATTAAATAGGCAGTGGTGTCTGCTTTATATGGCTTGTTTTTCTATTTTGTGCCTCTTGCAGGAAAGCATTCAACGTTTTCGTGTAGTGATAGATTGTTATATGTAATGGAAATTCAGTAAACCTTATGATGATGGGTCTGATATCAATCTCGAGTCATTTCCGAAACAACTATTTAAGAAAAATCAAGGAACCATCTTAACTTTTATTTGAAGTTGCATGGTTAACATTTTGGTCTCACCAAGTAGGGATGTACATGGGGCTGTCCCGGTGGCAAAATCTCCAAAACTTGGTACCAATCCCGGTTAACCGGAACGGGATGGGGATATCACATATCAAATCCCGATTAGTTCCAATTGAAACCATCATAACTCATTATCTTTTACTTTTCATACTACTTTTAAACATTATGCCTTAATGATAATATTTAACTTTTATATTTATTTAATTGATATTTTATTGCATACAAATGAAGTTTTACCCCAGTTCTTTTCCTTGTTAAAACTTAAAATCCTACAATATATTTGCCGGCGGCACCACACATTCATACAACGCAATTTGCATTACCATTGAAATATATATTTTCATATTAGAAATAGTGGATCAGTGGATGTATATAGTGATCGAATAGATAGGTTCCGATCTTTCTTGCTTTAATTTGCTGTAGTTCGATCAAACCGACAAAAAAAGGTGATGAAGTGTAAGTTTCAATGGCTGTTGTAATGGATTTCTGGCGGTGATTTACGCCCTTTAAAGGAGAGAAAAGAGTTGAATACAAATTGTTGTTTTGTTTTCTTGTTGATGGGTCTCGATCAAATTGATGAAGATGAGAGTTTTATTTCATTTGTTGGTGATAAAAATAAATGTATATCATGTCACTAACATTAATTTTTGTTATGTGTGAATTTCAATGTCAATGTGAGATTCAATGTTGTTATGTGTCAAATCTTGTGTGATTCCAAAGACTATTATTTACTGCTAATATTATACCGATTAAACTGGAAGGACAAAAACTAGAATCCTCTTTCATCAATCCACTTGGCACCTCCTAACTAATAAATATAAATGGGTTACAAATATAGTAAGGACAAAATGGTCATCACATAATTATTGTAGTATGGGAAGTAAAAATTGTAATATGAAAATCACTTCCCATATTATATATATAATACTAAAAACCAACTTTGGTTTGTGAGGGGGAGTTTAAGTAGCTAAAAGTACTCTCCCTTTAGCATAAGGTACAAACCTATAAAGCATCCAACATAATTAACGGACTTAACGGTGGTTAGGTAACAAACTTAACGACTGTTAGGTGATGGACTTAACGACTCTTATTTTCTTTTTTATACTGTAGCTAAAAGTATTCCCCTTTAGCATAAGGTACAAGCCTTTAAAGCATCCAATATAATTAACGGACTTAACGACAGTTAGGTAACAGACTTAACGACTGTTAGGTAACAGACTTAACGACTGTTAGGTGACGGACTTAACGACCCTTATTATGTATTTTATAACTAATAACATTAACTTTTCTTTAGAAATTTAGAATTTAGCACAAAGATTAATTAAGTAAAAGTATGGTACACAAGTTATTATTATTATAATGAAAATATTAATATTCTCTTTGGACTCCAACACATTAACATGACTAAAATAATAACACGTGGCTTCATATCAACCATATCTTGATACCTACCAACTTACAAGTATATTATCAGCCATCATTATCATTCACACTTAGAAATCCACATATCATTATCCTTTTACAAATCTTCAAACACAGTCCGGTGCCACCATCATCGGAGACCATTATGGCCGGAAACACAGAACTCCACCATCCATCGCACAGGTGACACACAGGTGAGAGGTCTACTTGATTTCTTGAAGAAAAAAAGGTTAGAATTTTTTTTTTAAGGCTGGCTTTCAAAAACAACTGCCTCAACTGCTTCTACACCGCCTCATCCACCAGAGGCGTACGTACCAGCAGACACCCCTGAGACGCCGCCTCATATGCGATTTATGTGCGCCTCGCCTCAAAACGCGCCTCGAGGCGTGCCTCAAAACCGTTTTTTTAAACCATGCATGTAGTTTATGTATGTAAAAGTCTTAATTTTACCCACTTTGCACATCATTGGGTAAAATAACCTAATTAGGTCTTCTTATGGGTCAAAAATGATATTTTGACTTGAATGTATTCTAATTATGTTACAAAAGAGATCTGCACTTTAGTAGGTTGATGTGTAATCATTTGGTATAAACTTTGGTTAGTCAAAGTCATATTGCGTCTAAGTTAGTACCATTGACCCGTTTGAACTTAAATTCCGGAACATAAGGCTCAATAAAGTCACATATAGTATTTCAACGAAATCTGTAAGTTTTGGTGTCTTAAAGTTGATTTTTCGTCGATTTAGGGGTCGTTGCTCATTTTGGGGAAAAATGTCAAAAATGACTTTTGGGTCAACTTTGAAAGCCTGTATCTTTGAAATGGTTCAGTTCTGGTCAATGTGGTTTACGGGGTTGGAAATTAGACTTCGAGGGCTTCAAAATGGTATAAGATATGTTTAGTTTTGTCAAAAGAAAAGTGGGTAAAACTGTGTCGTAAAACAGCCGCTGGGGGCTGTTTGTTTTTCTGATTCAGCAAGTTGCTGTATTTTTCAGCAACCTTCATGTTCCTGGGTTGTTTTTGAACGACTGTAACTTTGTGTGTGTCTTGTTTTGGGTGAAACCAAAAACAGGTATTGAAAATATGGTTGTAGCTCTTTGAAATGGTACAGTTTTGATGCAATACGGATGTATTTACGGGTGTCAAATATAAGTCACAAAACTGCCCGTGGGAGCGATTTTCTTGTAAGTCAAGTGAATTTAAAATGGTTATAACTTTCAAACGATAACTCAGTTTTTAACACATGAGCTATCCACGGAAAGGGGAAGAAGTCTACTTTTTAATGGTATTTGTTTTAAAGTATATATTGATTTATATATAATATATAAGTTGTTGTCGGTTGACCGTTTCAAGTTTGTATAATAGTCGGGACCTGTTGTATACGTATGTATTGATAAGAATACATATGTTTATGTTATTAAACCATGTTTTTATAAAGAAAAAAAGGGGCGTTTCAAGCTTATAATACCTTACAATCACAAGGTGTTACAACTCGGTACCATTTTTCGATGCGGGGATCGTATGGTATTGATACGGGATTAGGATTTGATACTTTTGGATCATCCCTATCGAAAAGTGACCAACGTGGTCCCTAAGATTGTACTTGACTTTAATTGAGAGAAGTAAATGCGAATGGGGAACTAAAAACATCTTGCTCTTTAATTAGAATATTCAGAGCATTCAAATTTAAAAACATACATTTTTGTAACAAAAAATCTCTTTTTAAAACAAAACAATATAGAAAGTGTTCTTTTCAATCTACATCGTTACCAAAATAGTTAATTGAGTTAGTTCAAGTGGTTAGCCGCTCCCTACAAAGCCAAACCCCAACATGTTTTTCCCTTATCAAATGATGGGGTGTAGGTTGAAATCTACTGGAAAGCATGTTTGAGGATATTTAACCATGAATATCGCTCATCTGTAGTAGGATATTTGGTGAAGGTTTTACCCGAACATAAATTGTGTGGCTTGTGCATGTCGATTCCAGGGATCGTAGTGTTTCGTTCGATATACATTGTAGCAAAGTACCAAATACCAAAAAGGCATTGATATAAAAAATTATATTTTAATGATCAAATTATACTATTATATAACTACATTAAAAACCAACTTATATAATACAAGTATTAAAAACATAATATATAAGTTCTAATAGTACAACTTTTCAAGGATCACTGACCACTTTTTTTTTATATATATAACTTTTGGATTAGTATCATTTAAAGTTGATCTAACTTTATAGTCATTGGATTTAATCCAATAGTCAAGATCAAAATTTGATGTTTAAATCTTGACTTTGGGATTTAATCCAATAGTTAAAGTTGATCTAATTTTACTTACAAAATTGGATCAACTTTATACATCTCAATACATAACTTTTACCTTAAAATTTTTTATTTTACTTATAAATTTATCGAGAAAGCTCATTTCTACTCTATGTTTTTAGTTTAGTTATTTACCAATTAAAGAAAATAGGCTTATTTCATTTACCAGGGATTCTCCTTGTCAAAAAAAGACTTATTGTGATTATTTATGTTGGTCAATGCATGAATTTATAACGGTAAGAATTGAAATCTTTTAGCAACGATTATATCAACATTAGTCTATTGTGATTGATTTTATATTGACTGCAATTCAATATATAACATATTTATAGTGATTAATTTCCATAAATAATTATCTGCCAACTTAACACCACTAAACAATCAAAAATGCTGGTAATAAGAAAACTTTTAAAATTTACTTTAGAATTAAAATTGTAGTTAAAGTTAAAACTTAATTAAATATTATAAAAAGTGTCTTCTGCTACTCAGCCTCAACTCGTAAGTAAATTTTTAGTAATAATCATAAAAATAGTAGGATGTAATATTGGTATATATTTCATTTTTGACAAATTTTACATTGAAAATGTAATGAACGTTTCATTTCTATCGTTAAGGCTCGCTTTTAGACTTGGAAAATGTACGCTCTAATTCTATCGACGCCGAGACAATAAAAGCTCAAAGAAAGGCCAATTTAACTAATTAAACTTTGATTAACTTATTAAAAAATGTCAAATGTTAACTTAACTAATCAAAATATAAAAGATAGAGATTCTCTAAAATTGTTTTCAACTTTATAGGTGAAGTTGAGAATATCTTGACCTTTGGATTAAAATCAAAGGTCAAGATTCAAATATGGTTTTTGATTCTGGACCTTTGATTTTAATCCAATAGTCCAAATACCAACTTTACCTATGAAGTTGAGTTTTAAGTCGCAATCCAAATATAAAAGCCTTCAAAAATTAACAAAAAAAAAAACTAATCAAAATAAATCAAACAAAATAAAAATATACCGTGTATAGATATATACAGACTGTACATATATAGCGTGTTGCCTACTCATAATATACTGTCAGCTCACTCTCACTCTCTCTCTCACTACTGCTCCATGAGCTTTTTCTCTGCAACCAACAAAACAAAAACCCCCTTTCAAATTTTCAATTTAATTTTTTCATCTCATAAAACAAAACAAAAGAAAACCCTATTTTTCTCATACATTTTGCTGAAATAATAATAATAATAATAATAGCAATATAATGATGGAAGCTGAAGGAGAAGGAAGGGGTAAGAAGAAAAAAGAAGAGTTTTTAGATATAATATTTTCATGGTCTCTTGATGACATTCTCAACCAAGATCTTTACAAATCCCAGGTATGTGTGTGAGATTATCATCTCCTCTTCTTCTTCTCTTTTTTTTTTTTTTTTTTTTTTTTTCGTATATAAATAATGGAGGCTTTCCGTACGTGTTTATAGTTTGTGGGTTATTTGTTGAGTTTTTTTTTTTCCCCATGTTGGGATTTATGCATGTGAGAATATTTTGCGGGTTTGTTGGGGTTATTTATTTATTTCCATAAGGTTTTGTTGTATGTGTGATGACATATGTAGGTTGTGTGTTCGAATCCTATTATGATAATTTTTGTTGTTATTTTACTTTTTGTTTGAGTTTGTGACGTTTATGATAATTTGTATAGGTTGTGTGTTCGAATCCTGTTATGATAATTTTTGTTGTTATTTTTGGGGGAAAATGAAATAATTTATATATATAGGTTTTGTGTGATGGGTAACACTCCGGTGAGAACAGTTTTAAAATAAGAACGGTGAGAACACCTTAAAAATATCATTTTGATGCATTAAAAGTCCATAAAACTAACATATTGCATAACTAATTATCATTATTTAAATGTTTAACAACACATTCATTCATCAAAATCGAAATAATCATGTTTTTGGTTTTATGCATCCATCTTGGATGCATATTCATCAAAATGATGCATCCAACAAAAAACATGATTTTTTCGATTTTGATGAATCAATGTGTTGTTAAACACTTAAATAATGATAATTTGTTATGCAATATATCAGTTTTATGGACTTTTAATGCATCAAAATGATGATTTTAAGTTGTTCTCACTGTTCTTATTTTAAAACTGTTCTTATTTGATTGTCCCCCTTGTGTGATTATCTAGTTTTTGTTTGAGTTTGTGACGTTTAATTAGTGTGACTTCATCTAGGTTTTTTCCTGGAATGGTGCAGCCAGACCATTGGTTCTGGGCCTCCGACCGGGTCGGGGATATTTGTTGTGGGTAACCCTGGCGGAGTTTCAAATTTCCTAAACTGGGATTTAATTGTTGGCCGTTCAAAAAGAAAAAAAGTTTGTGTAAATATTTTTGGGGTCAAAGTATTAACTATTTGACGTCAAAGTCAACATTGCTGCTTTATATTTGGACAGGGATGTTTATGATTATGTGGAAATCGATAATTGTATAAGCATAATCGCTACTTGACCTGCTCGAGACTTTATCTCTAGTACATGAATTTTTTTGATGGATTGATTCATTATTGGCAGGTGGATAAAATACCACTTACTTTTGATTCGGAACAACAGTATTTCAGTTCTTTTGTTAATCCTTTGCTTGAGGAAACACGTGCTGAACTAGCTTCCTCTTTGGAGATCATACATAGATATCCATCTGCTCGCGTTTTCTCTATTCACGAGGCCAGGCACGATGGAAAAGCTGTGTATGATGTTAAAGTTGGTCCCTGGAGAAACAGATCTTTTGAATGTGGCAAACCGCCTTACCAGACGTTACCTGGTGATCTTCTCATTTTCATGAATGGAAAAGCAGAAACTGTTTCTGATTTGCAACGAATAGGAAGAACATGGGCTTTTTCGTTAGTTAGCAAAATCACAGAGAGTGATAATGAAGATGATTCTGAAGCTACACCATCACGATTTACAGTTAAAGCCTCACAACCTCTTAAATTCCAAGATGGGATGTTTGTCGTTTTCCTAAAAAATATTAAAATCCAGACCAGGATTTGGGATTCTTTGCACATGAATGGAAATTTAAACATCATTAAAGCGGTTCTTGGCCCTGATTCTATGGTAAGTTGCTGCATGGAAAATTCGTTTCTGCTAGTAATAATATAATTATTACTGTATTTATTAATACTTTATATGTTGTCTACAGGTTAAGGAGACTTGCAATGCTTGTTCTTTTGATTTCAATAGTCTTTATTCTCAAAATAAAAATGTATTGGATAAGCTTAACGAATCACAAAGAGCAGCAGTTATGGTCTCTCTTGTTAAAACAGAATGTTGTCACCATTCGTATGTGGAACAAATACGGGGACCACCTGGAACAGGAAAAACAACAACAGTTAGTGTTTTGCTATTAATTCTCATGCAAATGAATCGTAGGACTCTTACTTGTGCTCCAACAAACGTTGCTCTATTACAACTAGCTTCAAGAGTGCTAAGTTTAGTTAAGGAATCATTTAAAACTACAACTGCAAATGGTGATTCCTTTTGTTCTTTCGGAGACATTCTTTTATTTGGCAGCGAGGAGCAGTTAAAAGTTGGTGTGGAGATGGAAAATATATATTTGGAGCATCGGGTCGAAAGGCTTACAGAGTGCCTTGGGTCTTCGACTGGTTGGAAGCATTGCATCAGGTCTATGAATGATTTACTTGAAAATTGTGTGTCTCAGTATTATGTCTTTCTAGAAAATCAGTTGTTCAAAGAAACCCAAATGGCAAATGAAAATCATAATCAAAGTGAAAGTGAAAGTAAAACTAACAAGCTGCAAGTGAAATCATTCCTTGAGTTTCTGCAAGATCGATTTAGTTCTTCTGTAATGACACTTAGAAGATGCATTCTTACATTCTTGACTCATGTCCCAATAAGTTTCATGAAGGAATACATTTTTTATAGCATGATACATCTTTTGGATAACTTGAGTTCATTTGAATCATTCTTGTTTGAAGAAAATTTGGTTTCAGAAGAACTCGAGCACCTCTTCACATCTAAACCGTTTCCTAATGAGTCGGAGGATATGTCGTCGATTAATTCTGTAAGAGCCGTGTCTATATTCGTTCTAAGAAGTTTGCGGATATCCCTTGAAAAACTAGGTCTTCCAGATGATGTAAGAAGACATGTAATAGAGGACTTCTGTTTCGAAAGAGCTTCTCTAGTATTTTGCACAACATCGAATTCCTACAAGCTGCATATGGTTGCAATGAAGCCTTTGAACATTTTGGTCATAGATGAAGCTGCACAGTTAAAGGAGGCGGAGTCCACTATTCCTCTTCAGCTTCCTGGGATGAAGCATGCTATTCTCATTGGAGATGAGTGTCAATTACCTGCAATGGTTACAAGCAATGTATGTTTTTAACGATTTTTCTACCAACTATTGTTTTACTTTGTCTTCTCATTTAATCTTATTGAATGGTTATGGGCAGGTATGTTTTGAATCTGGCTTTGGACGAAGCTTATTTGAGAGACTGAGTTTTGTAGGCCATTCTCGGTATCTACTAAACGTTCAGTATCGAATGCATCCTTCCATCAGTTTCTTCCCTAATTGGAGGTTCTATCAAAATCAGATCCTTGATGCAGAAAATGTGTTATGTGAAAGTTGTGAAAAGCAATATCTCCCAGGACCAATGTTTGGTTCATATTCATTTATAAATATTGTTGGAGGAAGAGAAGAAAAGGATGATAATGGACAGAGCAAAACAAATATGGTTGAGGTGGCTATCGTGATTAAGATACTACAAAATCTCTATAAAGGTGCGGAAATTGTTGTAACATTAGAACCATAAGTTACTTCTTCAAATCATTTAAAGTTTATATACCTTTTTCTATTATTTATTTTCCAGTATACATATAATCTCTCTTCTTCGATATTTGTAGCATGGAAAGACTCGAAGAAGAATCTTACTGTAGGTGTTGTGTCTCCTTATGCTGCCCAAGTTGCTATGATTCAAGAAAAACTTGCTCACAAGTATGAGAAACTTGATGGATTTTTAGTAAAAGTGAAATCCATTGACGACTACCAGGGTGGGGAAGAAGATATTATTATTTTATCAACGGTCAGATCTAATAGCCGTGGATCTGTTGGAGTCATGTATTGTCCACAAACGGCTAATTTTGTCCTCACCAGAGCAAGGTATGGAAATTCTTTAAGATGCCGGAAATATTCATTTTCCCTTCAGTTTAAAAGCTATGTCTGACGATGTGTATGTGATGTCTTCAATATTTGTCCAGACATTGTCTATGGATATTGGGAAACGAAAGAACTCTGACTAGGAGCAAATCTGTATGGGAAGAATTGGTTTATGATGCAAGAAATCGCCATTGTTTGTTTGATGCTGATTCTGATGAATGCTTAAAGATGACAGTTATAAAAACAAAGAAAGAGCTAGAGCAATTCGATGATCTAGTTAACGAAAATAGTATCCTTCTTAAACATGCAAAATGGAAGGTATTTGTTAATAAACAATTCACCGAAATATGTTAATATGCAATATTCTACTATTGTTCATCATTTTGTTGCTCGTCATACCATTAGGTCCTGTTCAGCGACGACTTCAGAAGATCATTTGGAAAGCTGACTACTGCTCGATCAAAGAAGCTTGTTTTAAATCTTTTATTGAGACTCTCTGGTGGCTGGCGGCCCAAAAACCGGAGTGTAGACTTGCATTGTGTAAAATCCTCACATATTTTGAAACAGTTTAAGGTTGCAGGGTTATATGTTATGTGCACAATTGACGTCATTATGGAATTCAATTATGTACAAGTTTTGAAGGTTTGGGATGTATTACCTTTTGAAGAGATTCCAAAACTCACAAAGCGTCTTGAGAACATATTTTCTGCATACACGGATGATTATATTAATCGTTGTACTGAAAAATGCGTGGAGGGGTAAGCTCATTTTTGAATGGGTCATTATGGTTTTCCTTTCTCAAACTGGTCATGTAAAAGAAACTAGTTTGAAGGGAAACTAGTCGAATGGGTTGGAAGTCGCCCCAAAGTTTTATTTAATGATGAAAACAACTTTTTTAAGTTTTCTATACAACAATTCATTTATTACAATAATAATACGAGTAACTTGTTTATGATATCTAAATTTTAACTTAGACAGAAATTTGATGTTTTTTTTATGCTGTTCAGGAATTTGGAAGTTCCTAAGAGCTGGATGGCATCTGAAGAAGTTATACGATTTTGTTTTGTAAGGAATCCTGAACCAAGATCTTGTGATGGTAAAAGCCATGTTGAAAACTCAAAAGTGAATGAAAGCTTGTTGCTTATGAAGTTCTACCCCTTGTCAGATGGAGTGGTGAAACATTTGCTGTCTGATAAAGAACAACTTGATCTACCCATGCAAGTCAGTGATGAACAAATGGAAATTATTTTATTTTCCAAAAGTTCTTTTATAATTGGGCGTTCAGGAACCGGAAAAACCACTATATTGACTATGAAGTTGTTCCAAAATGAAGAGTCTTTTTATGTTGCTTCTGATGGGATTTCTGAAGGGGGGAGGAACTGTATCAGTGATTCAGAAGTTGATGAATCTAAAGGCAGAAAACCAAGTGTTCTCCGACAACTTTTTGTGACTGTTAGCCCAAATTTGTGTCATTTTGTGAAGCAACACGTTTCCCACCTTACAAGGTGCACACATACTTGTTTCTTTATCTCTTTTCTTTTTTTGTTGCATTCGTTCTGTTTTCTGACTTTAAGTTTTTGTTGTGTTTGACAGTATTTCATGTAATGGAAATACATCATTAGAGGTCAATCTTGATGATCCCGACTTGATATCAGATTTCAGTGATATCGCAGACACATTTATTGACATTCCAGTGAAAAATTACCCCCTTTTTATAACATTTCATAAATTTCTAATGATGTTGGATGGCACATTGGGGAATTCTTTCTTTGAAAGGTTTCCAAAGACAAGAGAAGCTTCTCATGGTAACCATACAAGTTCAAGATCCGTTGCATTGCAAACTTTTTTAAGATTAAGGGAGGTTACATATGACAGATTTTGTACACTTTACTGGCCTCACTTTAACTCAAGTCTAACGAAGAAACTTGATCCCTCTAGAGTGTTCACAGAAATTATATCTCACATAAAAGGAGGCTTGCATGCAGGGGAATGCAGTGACGGAAAACTAACTTATGAGGGTTACTGTTTATTGGCTGAAAGTCGTTCGTCCACTTTAACAAAACAGAAAAGGGAAAGTATTTACTACCTTTATCAAGCATATGAGAAGATGAAAAGTGAGCGAGGTGAATTTGATTTGGCTGATTTAGTGTGTGACCTCCATCAACGACTTACAAATGGACGTTATGAAGGCGACATTATTGATTTTGTGTATATTGATGAAGTTCAAGATCTTAGTATGAGGCAGATTTCCCTTTTCAAATATATATGCCAAAATATCGACGAGGGCTTTATTTTTGCGGGTGACACTGCACAAACCATTGCCAGAGGGATTGATTTTAGATTCCAGGATATACGTTCTCTGTTCTATAAAGAGTTTTTAACTGAGAGAGTAACTGGAAAACAAGAAAAAGCTCTTGTATCTGAGGTTTTCCAACTAAAACAGAACTTTCGAACTCATGCCGGTGTCCTTGAGTTAGCCCAGAGTGTTATTGACATTCTTTACTGTTACTTTGTTCACGCAATTGATATTTTGGAGCCCGAGACTAGTCTTATATCTGGTGAAGCACCTGTTTTGCTCGAGTCTAGTGATAATGAAAATGCAATTGTGACGATCTTTGGGGGCAGTGGAAGTGGTGGAGAAATAGTCAGCTTTGGGGCGGATCAAGTGATATTGGTGTGTGATGATTGTGTTAAGATTGAGATTTCGGAATATGTTGGAAAGAATGCACTTGTTCTCACCATACTGGAGTGTAAAGGCCTTGAATTTCAGGTTTGCCTTCTTTTGTTAAGGTGCCAAATAGGCGTGTTAGTTATAGAACTGGGTTAATTTTGGCTTCTTTTACTTTATACAACACTTTCTTGTACCTTTAAGTTATATATGTGTAATTTTGTACTGATATAATTAGAGATACTATATTACTGAGTTGTCAAATACTAAAAAAACTGTTATGATAAAATAATGATGCTATAACTTGTAAGAACCTTATGATATGTTCTGCTTTCGGCTACTTTTGAATCATTTCATTATAAAAAAGTGTTTATCCATCCATTTGATTTGTTTGAGGTAAAATATAACACGAATCAACCAAATTCCAGATAATGGGTCAAAATGGTACCTCTATTTTTTATGATTTTAAAGTGCTTCTGCTTATTGATTTTTGATTTGCCATGACATTTAGGATGTATTGTTGTACAACTTTTTTGGGACATCCCCATTGAAAGACCAATGGAGAGTAATATATGGCTACATGAAGGAGCGGGATTGGCTTGATGAGAATCTTCCTCAGTCTTTCCCGACATTCAGTGAGGCAAGACATAGCGTCTTGTGCTCTGAATTGAAACAGTTATATGTGGCTATAACTCGAACGAGGCAAAGACTGTGGGTATGTGAGAATAAAGAGGAGCTTTCCAAGCCAATATTTGACTATTGGAAAAGGAGGGGACTTGCTCAAATAAGAAAACTAGATGATTCAGTGGCACAGGCAATGCGAGTCTCAAGCAGCCCTCAAGAATGGCGAGAGCGTGGTAAAAAGGTCAAATTTGATTTTTTACTGCCATAGTTCTTTTATCATTTATAATATACTTACCTTGTTTGACATGCTTTCCTGTTGTATTTCAGCTTTTTTATGAGAACAACTTTGTGATGGCAACCATGTGCTTTGAAAGAGCTGGTGACACAATGTGGGAGAAATTGGCCAAGGCTTCTGGTCTCAGAGCATCTGCTGATCAGATGAGGGGAAAGAATCCTGAAGCTTATTTGTGCTATCTCAGAGAAGCAACAGAATTGTTTGAGTCAATTGGGAAATTCGAGTCTGCCGCTTCATGTTATTGTGATTTGGAGGAGTATGAAAGAGCTGGTAACTTTTTTTTTCAATATAACCACTTGATCTGTGAAAAATCATCTTGCACATTTGTATGCATTTAAAATAGAGTTCAACCAATTTGACCAGTTGTGAATTTAGCTAAACCTTTTGGCTGACACTTTTGAAATCAAGTCCAACCTAAAGCAATCGATTTGTAAAGACCACCTGTAGGATAAGCGCTTGACTTGGTTTAATCAATATTTGAATTGTAATATCATTGAATGCTTTTTTACATGCAGGGAAAGCTTACTTATATAAGTGCCGAAAAACTAATACAGCAGCAGAGTGTTTCACCCTGGCAGGATGCTATAGCGATGCTGCTGAAGCCTATGCCAAAGGAGATCAGGTCTCCAACTGTTTATCAGTTTGCATAAAAGGGAAACTTTTTGATAAGGGGTTGCAGTATATAGAGTACTGGAACAAGCACTTAACCGTTAGAACGAAAGAAATAGAACAAACTGAACAAAGATTTTTGGAGAGTTGTGCTCTTGACTGCTATGAACATAAAGATCTTAAATCTATGATGAAATTTGTAAGAGCCTTTTGCTCCATGGAGTCTAAGCATGTATTCTTGAGGTCTTTAGGCTGCCTTGATGACCTTTTATCTTTAGAGGAAGAATCAGGCCATTTTCTTGATGCTGTTGAGCTGGCTAGGTCTTTGGGTTATGTTCTAAAAGAGGCTGATTTGTTAGAGAAGGCTGGACATTGTAGGGAGGCTGCGCTTCTCTTACTTTGGTATGTGTGTTTTAGCTCGTTATGGGAAAACGGAGGTAGAGGTTGGCCATTGAAGCAGTTTAGTAAGAAGGAAGATCTTTGTGAGAAAGCAAGGTCGCTTGCAAAATTGACCTCTGATCATTTCTTTGATTTTGTTTGTAACGAGCTTGAGGTACTCTCTGACCAGCATAGTAGTTTGCCCGAGCTCATGAAAGTTTTACTCACTTCCCAGAAAAATAAGAGTCTAAGAGGAGAAATCTTATCCGTAAGGAAAATCTTGGATTCTCATTTTCATATACATTTCTCGAAGTACTTTTGGGAGGATGATTTACCTTCTGATTTTACTGAGCATTGTGAGAACAGAATCTTTCAGAGCTGTGTTTCTGTTAGAACTCTAGTTTTTTATTGGAATCGGTGGAAGGCAAATGTCATGATTATCTTTCAGAGCATCAAATGTCTTGTAAATGAAGAGCCCAATAAACACGAGGAACTTGCTGATTTTAGTATAAGTTATTTTGGAGTGAGGAAACAGTGTGTAAATGGAAACATGGTTTACCTTTTAGTCAACAAGGATGGTGATTGGATAAGAACTGCGGGTAATAACAGTCTTCATTGTGAAGGAGAGCTTATATTTATGAATATAAGTCAGTTGGTGTGTGCCATTAGATCTTACTGGCAGTCAGAATTACTTTCTGTGGGTATGAAAGTACTTTTAAAGCTAGAAAGTCTCTACAAGTCAAAGTCAAATGGTTCAGCATTTCATCAAAGCACGTCTCTCGTACACATTTTTGAGGTTTCCAAGTTTCTTTTGGACTGCCAGTGTCTTAACCTCGCTTCTTCTGACAAAAAGAAACTGCAGAGTTACCTTGGAATCTCTGCACGATACTTTGATCATGTATTTCCATTAGACTGGCGAAGATCAGTCTGTGAGGATATGGTTTCTTTAAGGTTGACTGATCTATCACTCAACTTGCTTGATGAGATTATTCTTCAAAATGTGAACAACAACGGTAATATCTCCTATTGGACAATCGGGAGAGTGATGATGGTATGTCTTTGTTCCAGAAAATCTGTTACACTTAATGAGATGATTATGAAGGGGCTTCAGTGGGCTCCCAAATGGACGTCAGCTGCAGAAGTCTGGAATTCTGAGGTGAGAGACATGGCATTTTTTCCAATGTTTAAGAGTGCTTTGATAGATACTTTTTGGTCAGGCCGGGTGCGTGTTGGCTGCATATCACCTCATTGTTTTGTGTATCTTTTGGATCGGGTGTTTTTTGTGGAGTCGTATTTTTATAAAACCCTTTTCACTAAGAAGTCTTCTTTTGTTGGTTGGTTCACTCATCTTCACCCAACAGATAAACCGGTACTCCCTGCTGTATTTCTAAGGTTTAATGTTAAGTCTTATCTTGAAATTATCGAAGAGATTCTTTCCAATAAAGAGGATACTGAATCTTGGATTCAAAGATCAAACATGGAGGTCTCTTATTACTACCCTCTTTTAGTGTTGCAACTGGTGATGATGGTTACTTTAGCTTGTCTGCAAGAGCCCTCTTTTTCTGAAAAGTTATTTAATCTGCTCACGGGAAGCGACAACATTGCTAGTTTGCTTCCAGAGAAGTTTGTGGACCACCTTTTATGCAAAAAGAAGGGTGACGACTGGGACCTATGTCCACAAATGGTTGCAGAAGCATTTATTAGCGTAGAAGATCCTCTCTTGATTGTGAGTACAGAAAAGCCGCATTCAGAATTCAATGCTCCCGATGCTATATTTGTAGACCTTGAGAAATCCAAACAGGAGATAGCTAGTGCATTGTTCCCTGGGAAAGCTGTAGTTATTTCTCAATTTCCTTCAAACATTGAGGAACATGTGCCGCTTCGTGAATCCGAGGTATTGCAAACATTCTGAATAGCTGTTGTAGAAATTAATAAATCTATAAAAGCTACTAAATCCCTATCCTGATATATATAATATATATTGTGAATGTTGTTAGTTTTATTATTGTTCATCTGACTTTGATGCCTTTTGGTTATCTTTTTTTTTTTTCAGGAAAAGTGTGCAAAGGATGACAATAAGAAATTACTTTTCAGCTTTTTAGAACAATTGCAACCACCCTCTGCAGTTGAGGAGGTAAAGAGGATTATTTCTTCTGCGCTTGAAAAGAGGTTAGCAATTAGCATTAAACAGTTGCGCTCAGTTCGTTCTGTGTTATATTCAACTTATATATATATTTGGAAAATCGAATATGCATATGTTCATTTAAATTCCATCTAAGGATCATTTGGTTGTTTGGCTATCATTTTCAGTGAAGCCAAGGGTGGTAAAAAGAAGGCTGTGCAAGCGATGGCTAAGAGGGGAGCAGGGAAGGAGCAAGCGAAGAGACTGATGGATGATGCATTCGTGGAAGATGTATGTAAGAAGTTCTTGGAGGAAGGGAGCAGCAGCAAGACAAGCGAGGCTGACGAGAATGCTAAAAGGAAAGGGAAGGGAAAGAGCAAGAACAAAAAGGGTAAAAAGAAGAAGAGTTGACTAGCTAGGTGAATCAGATGTAGTAGTGTTGATTTTATTGTTAAAAGATGATACCAAAACCAACCGAACACCATTTTGACTCGACTAAAAAGTGAATGCTGGTGCTCTAGACTTCGGATATATCTATTCTATTCTATTAATAAATTTAGATTATAATTTTTTGAAAATTATACCACCACCTTTTAATTTAATTATGACATTATCGTAATTTTTTATTTAAAATTCAAAATAATAATTTTTTAAATATGTATCATTAATATAGATTTTTATTAAATGTCCATATAAATATTATATTTAAGATTTTAATCACCCTATTTTTTTTTTATAATAGACAAAAAATATGGTGTTTTTTTTTCCAGATATCGTTTTTGTTTTTGCCAACTGAATGTGTTTTAACGTATGTCCATAACTATACAACTATTGTTTTCGTTTAGTTTCGTTTATTAAATAATAATTTATCACAACTTTCAACTTATTTAACGTTGTTATTATACATTTAATATGAAAATATATTTTAAAACTATCCAGATATCATTTGGTTTATTTGCAAAACGTTTATTAGTGAACCCGGATTGATTAGCTAGTAATGAAACATATTAATATTCTAGTTTTGTACAAGCTGATTCAAATTCGGCCGACTATAATTGCAAGACACGTTATTTATTTAGATAATTTTTATTTTTACCCTTTTTAGGTTTCTAGCTTTTACTTTTATTCCCCTCAAAATTTACATTTTTTTGTTTTTAGACACTAAACTATTAGGATTTTATGTTTTGATCAAACAAATACACGTACGGTTTTACTTTTAAACATATGTATTTGATACTTCCCCTGTTTTGTTGTATACAAACTTTTTCGACATATAATAATTTCCATTATCGTTACATCTTACTCATATAACATTTAAAATAGTACACTATATTACATTACCTCGTTAAAGTGTCATTATATACATTAAGAGTGATGGCAACCGTGTCTCCCATCACTCACTTACCACTCACTTCCAACCAATCACGTTGTGCCACCTCAAATTTACTATTTGACTCACCCAAATTTTGTTGGCATTACCACCACTCACCCATCACTCATTACAATTTTCATTCTAGTAAAACAAAAAACAAGGGAAAGTAGTCGTTATATGCCTTGATTGGTGTACCACTCATTTCTCCCACCGAGTACTCCCACCACTCATTTTCTTCCACGCGTGAGTGGTTAGGTGTTGGCGGCGATATGCAAGTGAGTCATCCCACCACTCACTACCATAACCACTCCTCAATGCATCACCCTAATATAGTTGCTTTATTATATGTTTTTGTACAGCTAATTATTCTTATTGTTCATACGAGTATATGTTATTTTATCATTGCAAAATTTAGAACAAAACTTTTCATATCTTGCTTTCATAGATTTTTTTTTTTTGAAAAAATTGTTATTACATTGGGGCATGCTAAACTGCGATTTGAAAATCCTAAATCAAGGATAAATTGATCAAAATAAGTCAAGGATAATTGATTAAAGTACATGTTTTTTACCTTTATTGAATTTGGGGTCGAAGGTCAAACTACTATGTATTGTTTGCGTCAAAAACTTTATAGTATGTATTCCGCAGCCACGGGTAGAAATTAGAATTAATAGTTATATGTAATATTGAAGACACACTTCAACTCGATATTTATTTTCTTTTGATTTTGGAGACTGACTTTTGAATGAACTATAATTCATTCATCAAATATAAAACAATACACGGCCACGACTTTATATAACTTCACGTATTAGACTTTGACTTTAACTAGGACATGGACTCGAACATAGGGTCTTGTAATTCACGACCCTTGTGAGCACTTAAAATGTGAATATGTGATGGAGGTTGATGAAACAGACGAATAATGGTTTTGTTACCACATAATATGTAATATTAGGCAGATTCAACCGGTGTTTTGTCAACCTCTGTCACTCTATTTTCTAAAAGACATGGATTAACAACAACAATGTTAAAGCGTTTTGTGAAAACGGTTAGGGTGAGTCACATATGGCATTAACCATTAGATAAAACAAGATACGTTACCCGGGCGTTGCTTCGGGAGACATTATATTTATTGTGTTCCTTACAATTTAAAAAATGATTACATGCTTTTAGATACATTATATAGCTCAAAACCTGAGTTGATATTGATTTTTTAATGAGTAAGCAATTATAAATTAAAAAAATCGACAATATAATTTTATAACAGATTAATATGTTATATAAATTCTAAAAGATAATAAGTATGAAAGTAGAATATTTAAAATAATAATACAAACATAATTAAAGCTAATTTCCCAAATCTTTAAAAATAGAAAGTGAAACAAAATAATCCAAAATAATAAAACTTCAACCGAAATAACATTGAAACTAATAAGTATTGCGAACAAATTTTTTGAAGATGGTTAGGTGTATATATTCAAAACATACACCCTACTGTTATGTGTATATATACTATGTAATAGTTTCATTTGTAATAAGGTGAGATAATCTTAAAAATGCTACAAACTTAAACAATAATAATATGCAATTAAAATAAGTAATCTTTGTAAACAAATTGTAATCAATTTAAAAGATCAAAATATAATTTGTAAACCCCAAAATTAAGAATATAAAATGGGTTCAAAAGAAACTGAAGTTGTCCCATTAAGAAAATGAAAACGGGCCCAAAGAAATAAAATGGTCCGTTACTATTCTTTGCACGCATTTTCGTACCTTTGTTTTTAATATATATATATTAATAAGGGATTTGTCTTTTTAATATAACTATTATTCTAGGGATAAGTATCTTTTAATGTAACAAACTTTGAACGAATGTCTATAGTAGAAAATAACTAAAGTTGTGTGTATTGTATGTAAACAACTAGAAAATAATGTTTATTGTATGTAAGAAAATGTATTCAACCAATTAAAATCAGACAAGTGGCACCTCTATATGGTTGCCACGTATGTTTTCTTACATACAATAAACATTTTTTTAAAGTTGTTTACGTACAATACACAAAACTTGAGTTATTTCCTACTATAGACATTCGTCCAAAGTTTGTTACATTCCAGGATACTTATCCCATTATTCTAATAATTTATCCGCGCCTTCCCGCGTAATACGTTTTTTACCCGATAAAGTTTTGGATACAAACATGTAGTAGTATTAGAGTATCATAAATACATTTATGTCAATTCTTCAAATCCAAGTTTAAAAAAGACAAAATAAAACGTAGAATTAAGTATAGTTTCCTAGAATGTAAGAAACTTTAAACGAATGTCTATTGTAGGAAATAACTAAAGTTGTATGTATTGTATGTAAACAACTCTAAATAATGTTTATTGTATGTAAGAATTTCGTTTCAACCAATTAAAATCTGACAAGTGGCATCTGTATATGGTTGTCACGTATGTATATACAGTAAACATTTTTTCGAGTTGCTTACATACAATACACACAACTTTAGTTTTTTCTTACTATAGACATTTGGTCAAAGATAGTTACATTCCAGAAAACTAATCCCAAGTAACTTATAAAAACGATAAGAATCATAAGACATATAAAAACATAGAATAAACAAAAACTATATTATTGCATATAATGACACATGTTACATGAACGTAAGACGTAATGTTGATGAAAGTTATTATTGACTAAAAAATTTATATATAACGAAACAAAAGAAAATAATCAAAACCAAATGTTTATAGGTAAAACCGTAAATCTGTGAAACTTGTTTTATAAAAACATGTGAACCCAAAAGTTTGATGTAAAAAAAACTAAAAACAAAGACTTTGGTTGGAGGCAATATTTAAAGGTAGAAACTTTAAGGGTTAAAAATGAAAAGACACAAAAGTCATGTTAAAAATAAAAAAAGTTCAAAGTTTAAGGTATAAAATTAAAAATTCATAAAGGTGAAAGACAATTTAGTAATTTAAGCTTGAAATTAAACTTGTATATCACTTATACTGTATTAAACTTCTCCTTGAGCTTTATTTCAATGGTTGAAAAGTCATACCAAAGATTTGTAAATTTCATATTGCTTTTTGGAATATATATATATATAATGTGTAATTTGAGAAAGATGTATACGAAGAACTAGATTAAATTCGTCCATTCGAACGACAACATTATATTAATTAAGTGAAAATAATATAATTAGCAGATAATATTTGTTATTTGTAATACATGTAAACCATTAAAAACTATAATGTAATAGATTTATTACCAAATATTATAGTATAATGATTACAAAATATTTACGAATTTTATGTTACATGTATAGCTACATATATAACTTAAAAGAAATTTTTTTTTTTCTAACAACATACATAGTAAAAATCTTCCTTGGTAAAAGAATAGGAATGTCACATAAATTATATGGAAAGAAGTGATAAATGATTTTGAATTTGTAAATGCATTATTAAAGAAATAACTGTATAAAAAAGAAACAAATTTAATAAAACTCTTAAACTAATTATACAAATTACAAATCTATTGATCTATTATATAAATAAAACAAAATTTTGATGACATAATTATTTTACAAAAATATCTTACATGGCATCCTTTAATTCTTTTTACTTAATTGTTTTATGACATCATCTTCTAACTTTTTATTTTTAATCCTTTTACTATGAAGTTTTTTTTAAACCCTAACCAAGTCTAATGTAAAATAACATTTTTTTTATCCAACCATATATCATTATTTCTCAATGGCGTCTTACTAATTTTATTATCATTTTCTTTTTGACTTGATTTTTACGATTTGTTACAATTTAAGTATGATTTCAAAAAACATGTGGTACATTTTTTATTTTTATTGTCACTATTTATAAAGATGTAAGTAGTGTTGTTTTTTATGTTTATTATTATTTTTTTTATCTCATAGCTTTAATATTTCTAATATGTCGGGTATCATCCGGGTTTATAAGTTATTACTTTACAAAAGAAAAAACTAACTTTAGCTGTATAATAGACAACGATCTCATTTTTTTACCAAAATTTTTAATTATTTCTTGTTATTAACTTTTGAAAGAATGACTGGGTCCGTTAATAAAACAAAAGTTCTAAATACAATATTTCATTTTTACAAAAGTTGCATAACTAATTGAATTGACATAAAAGTAAAAAAAGAAAAAGGTACGAAATCAATTAAAAAAAAATCTTGCTAAATGACAATAAAGCAAGATGTAATACTTAAAAAATAAAGCTATTTTAGTATAAGTTATAGACTATAATTTATACAAAGTATTGATAGATTGATGTGATGGAATCAAATGGTTTTTTTATAACGTGAAAATAAGTTTATATCAAATAATATTTTTTAAAGATTTTATATGGATTGATTAAAAAATATATTTAACTTAGTAACTTATGATTTGGAATAATGAAATATGACATGATTATACAAATGAAATTAAAATAAAATATATATTATTGTGATAAAATGACAGATAATCAAAAATCTAATGTGACTATTAACTCTATATGATTAAGAGCAATATTATCTATTTAGTTAGAGAATTAGATTTGTTAAGGAGCATTTATCCATGTAAGAAATTGGATTTTTTTTTAAAATGAAAGATATAATTTGAAAGTCACGTACATATCATACTTTTTTAGAAAAAAAAGTTGAAAACTGTGAAACCTAGCCCTCCTAGCGATTACATTTCCTCAATGATCATAATCCTATTCGCCTCTCCCCAATTGAAAAATCTTTTTGATGTAAGGTAATGTTTTCACAATCTTAATCACTATTACTCCTAATTTTATCTTTATTTTCATGGTACTTTATATAGGGACGGAGGCACAGAGCTATAAAAAACTTAGTGTGACTTTTTGATGTAAGGTAATGTTTTCACAATCTTAATCACTATCACTCCTAATCTTATCTTTATTTTCATGATACTTTATATAGGGACGGAGCTATAAAAAGTTTAGTGTGAGGAGACAAATTTAAAAATCGTATGTCACCCTTAGGTCTAATTTTGAAATTTTTGATGTTTAGGGTGACTCACTCGAAAATGCTTCTGTTAAATTTTGTAAAACTAGAATCCAAGTTCAACTTTATTTTAAAAAGACTATTAATATTTAAAAAAATGAAGCTAGTAAAATACAAAAGGATATTCTTAGAAGTCAGATTCTATTGAAACAACCAATCACAAATTTTCTTATTGACCTGTCTAGATTATTATTTTAACGAAAACATTATACTTTTGTAAATATAAAATGATTAGTTCGTACGTATCATTATTAACAAGAATCAATATAAAAATGTAATTCGTTTTAATTGTCAACCTATATTGAAAATCAAAATAATTGTGCTTACAATGTCTATATTCACTAAGAAACTTTTTTAAAATAATGTATAGTTTCCGTTGACGATTTCAAGATTATGTTTATTCCAAAAAGAAAAGAAATATTAAAATTCTATTACTTTAGTACTACTCTCTAAGTTAAAAAACCTATACATAAAGTTTAAGTGTTAAAAAGGTTGTTTATAAAGTAAAAAGGTTAATATAATCACTTTAATAAAAGTTGAGGATTTAAAAATGAAAAACCAAAAAACTAAGGTAATTTATATAAATATGTCATCTTCCTCCAATTTTCTTTGTCCCTGCAACATCCCAACCCCCATTAAACCTAAACAATTTTTTCACAAATTCATCAATTGTTACTTTAGCAGTCAAATTTTAACCATATAAACCTGGTTCCATTCTTAATTATATAGTTTTTTACATTCAATTTAGAGCTAAATTCCAAATATACTTAAAATTAAAAAAATAATTTACGTTGTATCAAAATCGGAAGTTGCCCCATTGCCTTGTTAGATCCCTCCCTGCCTTTATATACCAATTTGTTCTCTATCTGAGTTCATTCATCACGATTGCTTTAGTTATAGTTAAAATTTAATATATGTAATGATTCATGAGTTTTTCATGGTTTCTTTGTTGTTTACACGAATTTAATGCCCTGTTAGTTATTTTAATTATTTGAAGTTGAATGTGAAAATTAATTTTGTTAGAAAAATCAAATAAACCCATAACATTAGTTGATTTCTTTATTTTTGAAATTCACTTATTATTTCTTTACATTTATCAAAAAAACACTTGAATTGTTTTTTTTTTAATTTATTTATCTGTTTAATTTCTCTAAGGTTATCTAACAGAGAATTTTATCTTATGTAATTACATATTTTGGTCAATATACATATACACTCAAAATTGAAATTTTACTTATTTTGGTCAGATACACAGTCAAAATTGAAACCTTTAAGCAAATATCATGTTATGATTAGTTTATTGTGAGATTGATTTATCTATACTTTTATAATATATTATAAAATAAATTTCCTTTGTCAAAATTTTAAGTTTCAACATTTACTTTGTGAAAATGTTCCCCTATCTATTTTATATTTTCTTAAAATAACTATAACACCATTTATCTCTCCTTAAGTCTCAATCAATCATCATTTTTTTCTCTCTTCCATAAATCATTTATTCCTCCAATTCATTCAAAATCTTTTATCTCAAAAACCGTACATCAATAAATTATGAAAATTATATGGGCGTTCTTAAAATTTAATGTTATTTCATTAGAGATGTCATTCGATATACTTTCAACGAATATTTAAATCCGAATGCGGAACCCGTATTGTTAAGGTATTTAGCTATCACACTCTGCGATCTATCACACTTTATGACCTATCACCCCCACCATCCCACCGCCGCAACACACGAGTACTTACTCTCGTATAATTATCTTAATATATACTATAAGACAGTTGAACTAATGACTAATTAACCAATTACATCGTTCAATTTCATCAAATTGACTTTTGATGATGTCGTCATTTAGATAAACTACAAATTAAAAATCCTAATAATCATTATCCAAATATATTATTATACTAGATTATGAACCCGAGTAATACGCGGAGAACATATTAAAAGATACAATAATAATTATGAAATAAAATATCTAAAAACATTGATTTATTTTAAGGATTGGATGGATGATAACACATCTTATCTTACCTTAATCTTAATATATATTAAGAGACAATTGGACTAATGACTTATTGATCAATCACATCGTTCGATTTTATCAAACTGATTTTTGCTAATGTTATCATAATCCAAAGGGGAGTGGTATCCCTACAACACTTTTTATCCATACACAACAATACATGCTTCGTACAATGGCATAGTATGCAGTAAAACATGTACAGTTGTTGTGTATGGCTAAAAAGTGTTGTAGAGATATCACTTCCCTAATCCAAATATATTATTATATTAGTATTTATATTAATATCTGTAAAAAAAATTTTCATTAATTTACATTTTTTAAGTTTTCCATCAACAATTTACACTTTTTAACCCCGAATAATTAATTTATATTTAATACAATTTTAAGACATTAACTTGAAAAGAGCTTTTAAATTTTTCATCACTTAATTAATTAAAAGTTTTTTCAACGTATGAAATATTATCTACAAAAAAGTATTTCAAAAAATAAAATACAATATATTTCAAACTTCGAATTAGAACTTTAGAAATATATTTTAAACTTCGAATTTAAACATAATAGTTTAAAAACATTAACATAACAATTCAAACTTGAAAATTAAACGTTAGATTAGTTGATAGATTCAAGCTTCATCATCATTTTGTCCGTATCAATGTTGAAAAAGTCATAACTCGGACTCAACTCAGCGAGGTGGGGAGTCAAGAGTTTATTTTTGGGACTCAGGGGAGTTTTACAACCTTGCTAATAATATTATATCTATATCTATGTATATATATATATATATATAAAAGCAATTATTCTAACATTTCAAAGTCTTTTTCAATTAAATTTTATATTTAAATATTGTCACATAAATTTTTATCCTATTTGGCATCTTTATATATATTTTTTTGAGATTATATAAATCCACAAAATTATATTATCTAAATATATTAAATTATTAAATAAAAATAAAACTATATTCATACAAATTAAAAAAAAAAAAAAGTAAAAAATCAAATCCTATATCAAAATATAAAATGTATTAAAAAATGAATAGTTATGAATTATATTTATATAGGGTTTAATTAAAGTTAAATTAACAATTTTATAAAATTGTTATGCACGGTGTGTGACTTGTTGGTTTTCTGAGGGTTAGTATAAAAAACCAACCCCATAGGTTCATGTGCATTGTGTATGTAAAGACTTAAACTTTTACAAACCTGATAAATATGTAATTAGAATCGTTATAAAATTTTTATCTATTAATGAAGTATATTTTTAATATTAATGTTAAAATAATAGTAACAAAAAAGATGGAAAATATTGAAATCATATAATGAAAAATTATTATTATTATTGTTACATAAGAGATGTAACTTTTATAATTATAATCACTATAATTATATTATATAATCGAGGATTGTTCATTTGAATCTATAACTTTTGGTGAAACCCAAGGACCAAATCTTGACCCTTGATTTATCCTAATCAATGGATGAGATTAATCCTCTTCTTTTCTCTTCTCTCATTCTTCTCCGGCAACACAATCGTCCTCCACCACCTCTTTCTCTTCCCCGGCGAGACAGCCGCTTGCTACCACCTCCTTCTTCTTCTCCGCCGCCGCCGCCACCGCCACCTCCTCCTCTGTCTCCGACCACCCAGCCACGGCGCCGGCGCCGGCAGCAAGGGTTTCGCCCGTACCGTAGCACGCCGCCACCATCTCTTGGATCGCCGCCCATCAAATCCATACGATTCCCATATGCGTCCCTTGACGGTTAAGTTTATAACGGATAAGGGCCTCTGGCCCGTACCGTATCCACCCGAAAACGAAATTGATAATCGACGGAGATGCCGCCTAAGGTATTTCCACCACCGGAGATGAATCTGACCGCCGGAGATGTCGCCGGAGATGATGGTTGATGTCGTCGGAGATGATGGTTGATGTCGCCGGAGATGATGGATGATGTCTCCGGAGCTGGCTGCCGAAGATGGAAACTTTCATGTGTAATTTTATTTTTAATTTCAACTATTGATGATTGTTGATCCAAGGGCTGAGATTGAGCCCTTGGGTTTCATCAATTTTGATGGATTCACGTGAATATAACTCTATATATATATATATATATATATATATTTAAAAGTATTAATATATGCTTATGATTGCAAGCTAGGGACCAAAATGTATAATTATAATATGAATCTAAAATGGAATGAAAGTTGTTATTTTGGAACCCATAATTTAAATAAATGAAGTATGAGTAATTCATTAATTTTAGTAAAGGTAAATCTAAATTAGGAAAATGATGTCACCATCTAATCTAAAGGTTATAAATTAAAAAAAAAAAATTTCATCTAAGGGTTGAGTCTTTTTTAAATATGAATTTTAAAGGTTGTTTTATAGTTATTGGGAGATTAATATTTATATATATATATACTAGGTATTTTATCTGCACGATGTGCGGCAATTAAAAATTTTAAAATTTGATTACACATAAGAAACTATACTCGTAATATTTAAGAATTATATAATTATACATAAAAAATTTGATTACCTTAATGACGTATAAGAAATATGAGCTTGCATAACCTTTCGTGTTCATTGCTTTTCTAGTGGTACAAAATTAATTGAAAGAAAATGAAACAATTGACAAATCCCCCAAAAAATGTTATAAAAATCAACAAAAATAGAAGATAATATAAGAGGTTTAAAAAAGATTTTGGAGGGCATATCTAAAATTCATTCAGAATACAAAGAAAATAAAATTTATTATATTATATTTAATTTATTGTTAATTTAATGTTGAAATAAATCATGTTTATTTGGATTTGATGAATAAACGACTTTGATGGAATACCTTTACCTCTTTTAAGTCATGTTATAAATCAAGTAATTAAATTAATATTTAAGAAAGTTATGAATTGAAAAAAATGATAAAATATGAAATTAAATCTTTTTGGCTTAAAATATGAAACTAAATAAAATAAGTATTATCATTAAAAAGTATAAGAATGCCACTTAGGATAAATCCAATGTGACAAGTTTTTAATATAGGTTTAATTTTGAAGATGACTTTAGAATGCTCGGTTAACTACTGTTTTAATATTTATATAGATATTAATTTGTAGAAAAAATCTCATTAATTTACATTTTTTTTTGTTTTCCATCAATAACTTACACTTTTTAACCCTGAATACTTAATTTATATTTATTTTTAGCCATCAACTTGAGAGAATTTTTTAAAATTTACAATCATTTAATTAAATAAAAAAAATTTAATATATAAAATATTTTCTACAAAAAATTATTTGAAAACTTAATGACTTATTAACAAATATTTAGAAGTCTTAATTGTTATCAAAGAATATAAAAACAATCCTAATTGTTATCATATTATCATAGAACAAATGATTAAAAATAAACATATGCGTCTTATGAACGCGCATCATGACTAAATATATATAATTGAATGTCAAGTTTGGGATCACAAATATATTTATATTTCAATTCTTAGTTATTTTTCCTAATAATATCACATTATGAGTACATCTGTTTCAAAATATATTATAATAAAGAAATTATTATATATAGCATGTGCCTTGTGGAATGACTACAACAAACAATTTCATCAATATGTCTAGGCTAATAATGACAGTGAGGAACCTATGATTATTGTACTACAACTTGCAAAATATAACACTTAAAACCGTATTTTTTTTTCAAATTGTAAGCTTTTATGACTTAAATGTATGAAGATCTAATATTGTTAATACGTAAATCCCATCCAGTATTGGACACGGGTCTAAAATCTAGTATCGACTAAACTAGTGAATATAATACGAGTATTTCTTTAACATAACCAAAAACCGTCCATATTATACCACCGAACAATCATCAAGAGTAACAAATAAAAAAGTAGATACACAGACCGTACATGGTATATCGTGTTGCCTACTCATAATATACTGTCAGCTCACTCTCTCTCTCACTACTGCTCCATCAGCTCTTTTCTCTGCAACCAAAACAAAAGAAAAAAACCCTTCAAATTTCAATTTTACTTTTTTCATCTCATAAAACAAAACAAAAGAAAACCCCATTTTCTCATACATATTTAGATGATATAATAATAATAATAATAAAATAATATATATTAAAGATGATGGAAGGTGAAGAAGGCGGAGAAGTAGTAGCGGTTAAGAAGAAAAAAGAAGAGTTTTCAGATTTTATACTTTCATGGTCTATTGATGACATCCTCAATCAAGACCTTTACAAAACCCAGGTATGTGTTTGATTATCATCTTCTTCTTTTTTATATATAAAAATAATGTTTCCGTACATGTTTGTAGTTTGTGGCTTATTTGCTGAGTTTTTTTTTTTATAATAAGGTTTTTGTTGGGATTTATTATTTATATATAAAAATAATGATTTCCGTACATGTTTGTAGTTTGTGGTGGGTTATTTGTTTTTTTCATAAGGTTGTGTGTTCGAATCCTATTATGATAAATTTTGTTGTTATTTTTGAGGGAAAATGAAAAAAAGAATAGAGTATTTGTTAACCATGACCTTTAAAATATTATTATTATTATAATTATTCCATTATTTTTCGTTCTTTTCATGAGGTTTTTGTTGGGTTATTTTTCTTCTTTTGGGGGGGGGGGGGGGGGGGGGGGGATGAAAGAAGAAGAAGACATGACCACACCTACAAAATTTAATTACGTAGTTTATGTTTGAATCTTTGTGTACTATATATATGTTTTAGGACATTTAGTTAAAATTGGGTTTGACCTAATTAAAAACACGGCTTAAGTACTCGATTAGTTTTGTTCTGAAAAGAGTTACCAGTTAATGTGGTTATTCGGCGGACTTTTCATTTTTTGTTTTGTTTTACGTAGGAGGACTATCTTAAATACACGGCTTAAGTATCCATACATTTGGTTGTTGCTGAGTATCAATGTAGGAGGACTATCTTTATGGGTTTGTTGAGCTATAAAATTACCATTTGAGGGACAAACTTGAACCACTAGACTTGTAAAACAAAAGGAGAATTGTCTTAATCTTATTGCTATAAAACTAGTGTGAATATCTTTGGGGTCAAAGTAGTAACTTTTTGACGTCAAACTCAACGTTGCTACTTTATATTTGAACAGGGATGTTTATGATTATGTGGAAATCGATAATTATGTTTTATTCTAGCTAGTAATCAAATGTATTAGCATAATCGCTACTTGACCTGCTCGAGACTTTATCTCTAGTACATGAGTGTTCCTGATGGATTGATGCATTATTGGCAGGTGGACAAGATACCACTTACTTTTGATTCGGAACAACAGTATTTCAGTTCTTTTGTTTATCCTTTGCTTGAGGAAACACGTGCTGAACTAGCTTGCTGTTTGGAGATCATACATAGATATCCATCTGCTCACGTTTTTTCTATTCACGACGCCAGGCGCGATGGAAAAGCTGTGTATGATGTTAAAGTTGGTCCGTGGAGAAACAGATCTTTTGAATGTGGCAAACCGCCTTACCAGACATTACCTGGTGATCTTCTCATTTTCATGAATAGAAAAGCAGAAACTGTTTCTGATTTGCAACGACTAGGAAGAACATGGGCTTTTTCGTTAGTTGGCAAAATCACAGAGAATGATAATGAAGATGATTTTGAAGCTACACCATTACGGTTCACAGTTAAAGCTTCACAACCTCTTAAATTCGAAGATGGGATGTTTGTCGTTTTCCTAAAAAGTATTGAAATCCAGACCAGGATTTGGGATTCATTGCACATGAATGGAAATCTAAACATCATTAAAGCGGTTCTTGGCCCTGATTCTATGGTAAGTTGCTGCATGGAAAATTCGTTTTGGCAAGTAATAATATAATTATTATTTATTAATAATTTATATGTTGTCTACAGGTTAAGGAGACTTGCGATACTTGTTCTTTTGATTTCAATAGTCTTTATTCTCAAAATAGAAATGTGTTGGATAAGCTAAACGAATCACAAAGAGCAGCAGTTATGGTCTCCCTTGTTAAAACAGAATGTTGTCACCATTCGTATGTGGAACAAATATGGGGACCACCTGGAACAGGAAAAACAACAACAGTTAGTGTTTTGCTATTCATTCTCATGCAAATGAACCGTAGGACTCTTACTTGTGCACCAACAAACGTTGCTCTATTACAACTAGCTTCAAGAGTGCAGAATTTGGTTAATCATTTAAAACTACAACTGCAAATGGTGATTCATTTTGTCCTTTTGGAGACATTCTTTTATTTGGCAGTGAGGAGCAGTTAAAAGTTGGTGAAGAGACGGAAGATATATATTTGGAGCATCGGGTCGAAAGGCTTACAGAGTGCCTTGGGTCTTCAACTGGTTGGAAGCATTGCATGAGGTCTATGAATGATTTACTTGAAAATTGTGTCTCTCAGTATTATGTCTTTCTAGAAAATGAGTTGTTCAAAGAAACCCAAATGGCAAATCAAAATCAAAATCAAAGTGAAAGTAAAAGTAACAAGCTGCAAGTGAAATCATTCCTTGAGTTTCTGCAAAGTCGATTTAATTCTTCTGTAATAACACTTAGAAGATGCATTCTTACATTCTTGACTCATGTCCCAAGAAGTTTCATGAAGGAATACATTTTGTATAGCATGATACATCTTTTGGATAACTTAAGTTCATTTGAATCATTGTTGTTTGAAGAAAACTTGGTTTCAGAAGAACTCGAGCACCTCTTCACATCTAAACCAATTCCTAGTGAGTCGGAGGATATGTCTTCGATTAATTCTGTAAGAGCCGTGTCTATATTCCTTCTAAGAGGTTTGCAGATATCTCTTGAAGCACTAGGTCTTCCAGATGATGTAAAAAGACATGTAATAGTGGACTTTTGTTTCGAAAGAGCTTCTCTAGTATTTTGCACGACATCTAGTTCTTACAAGTTGCATATGGTTCCAATGAAGCCTTTGAACATTTTGGTCATAGATGAAGCAGCACAGTTAAAGGAGGCGGAGTCCACTGTTCCTCTTCAGCTTCCTGGGATGAAGCATGCTATTCTCATTGGAGATGAGTGCCAATTACCTGCAATGGTTACAAGCAATGTATGTTTTTAATGATTTTTAATGATTTTTCTACCAACTATTGTTATACTTTGTCTTCAGTTATTCTTATTGAATGGTTGTGGACAGGTATGTTTTGAATCTGGCTTTGGACGGAGCTTATTTGAGAGATTGAGTTCTGTAGGCCATTCTCGACATCTACTAAACGTTCAGTATCGAATGCATCCTTCCATCAGTTTCTTCCCTAATTGGAGGTTCTATCAAAATCAGATCCTTGATGCAGAAAATGTGTTATGTGAAAGTTATGAAAAGCAATATCTTTCAGGACCAATGTTTGGTTCATATTCATTTATAAATATTGTTGGAGGAAGTGAAGAAAAGGATGATAATGGACAGAGCAAAAGAAATATGGTTGAGGTGGCTGTCGTGATTAAGATACTACAAAATCTCTATGAAGGTGCGGAATTTAGTCATATTCTTTTACCTGAACATTCAAAAGCAGAGTGATATTGTTGTAACACTAGGAAGCATAAGTTACATCTTCATATCATTTAAAATTATATATACCTTTTTCTATTCTTTATTTTCCGGTCTACATATAACCTCTCTTCTTCGATATTTATAGCATGGAAAGACTCGAAGAAGAATCTTACTATAGGTGTTGTATCTCCTTATGCTGCCCAAGTTGTTATGATTCAAGAAAAACTTGCTCACAAGTATGAGAAACTTGATGGATTTTCAGTAAAGGTGAAATCAATTGATGACTTCCAGGGTGGAGAAGAAGATATTATTATTTTATCGACAGTCAGATCTAATAGCCGTGAATCTGTTGGAGTCATGTATTGTCCACAAACGACTAATGTTGCCCTCACCAGAGCAAGGTATGGAAATAATCTGAGATGCCGAAAATATTCATTGTCTTTCAGTTTAAAAGCTATGTCTGACAATGTGTATGTTATGTCTTCAATATTTGTGCAGACCTTGTCTATGGATATTGGGAAGCGAAAGAACTCTGACTAAGATTGAATCTGTATGGGAAGAATTGGTTTGTGATGCAAGAAATCGTCATTGTTTGTTTGATGCTGATTCTGATGAATGCTTGAAGATGACAGTTATAAATGCAAAGAAAGAGCTCGAGCAACTCGATGATCTAGTTAACGAGAATAGTATCCTTTTTAAACATGCAAAATGGAAGGTATTTGTTAATACATACTTTACCGAAATATGTTAATATGCAATATTCTACTGTTGTTCATCATTTTGTTGCTCGTCATGCCATTAGGTCCTATTCAGCGACGACTTCAGAAGATCCTTTGGAAAGCTGACTACTGCTCGATCAAAGAAGCTTGTATTAAATCTTTTATTGAGACTCTCTGGTGGCTGGCGGCCCAAAAACCGGAGCGTAGACTTGCATTGTGAAAAATCCTCACATATTTTGAAACAGTTTAAGGTTGCAGGGTTATATGTTATGTGCACAATTGACGTCATTATGGAATTCAATTATGTACAAGTTTTGAAGGTTTGGGATGTGTTACCTTTTGAAGAGATTCCAAAACTCACAAAGCGTCTTGAGAACATATTTTCTGCATACACGGATGATTATATTAATCGTTGTACTGAAAAATGTGTGGAGGGGTAAGCTCATTTTCGAATGGGTCAATATGGTTTTCCTTTTATCTCAAACTGGTCATGTAAAAGAAACTAGTTCAAAGGGAAACTAGTCTATTGGGTTGAACGGGTTGGAAGTTGCCCCAAAGTTTTATTTAATGATGAAAACAATTTTCTTAAGTTTTTTATTCAACAATTCATTTGTTACAATAGTAATACGAGTAACTTGTTTTTGATATCGGAATTTTAACTTTGACAGAAATTTAATGTTTTTATTTATGTTGTAAAGGAATTTAGAAGTTCCTAAGAGCTGGATGGCATCCGAAGAAATTATACAATTTTCTTTTGTAAGGAATACTGAACCAAGCTCTCATGATGGTAAAAGTCATGTTGAAAACTCAAAAGTGAATGAAAGCTTGTTGCTTATGAAGTTCTACCCATTGTCAGATGGGGTGGTGAAACATTTGCTGTCTGGTAAAGAACAACTTGATCTACCCATGCAAGTCAGTGATGAACAAATGGAGATTATACTATTTTCCAGAAGTTCTTTCATAACTGGGTGTTCAGGGACCAGAAAAACCACTATATTGACTATGAAGTTGTTCCAAAATGAAGAGTCTTTTTATGTTGCTTCTGGAGGGATTTATGAAGGGGAGAGGAACAGTATCAGTGATTCAAAAGTTGTTGATGAACCTAAAGGCACAAAACCAAGTGTTCTCCGCCAACTGTTTGTGACTGTCAGCCCAAATTTGTGTCATGCTGTAAAGCAACACGTTTCCCGCCTTACAAGGTGCGCACATCCTTGTTTCTTTATCCCTTTTCTTTTATTGTTGCATTCGTTCTGTTTATGACTTTAAGCTTTTGTTGTGTTTGACAGTATTTCATCTAATGTGAATACATCATTAGCGGTCAATCTGGATGATCCCGACTTGATATCAGAATTCAGTGATATCGCAGACACATTTGTTGACATTCCAGTGAAAAATTACCCCCTTTTTATAACATTTCATAAATTTCTAATGATGTTGGATGGCACATTGGGGAATTCTTTCTTTGAAAGGTTTCCAAAGGCAAGAGAAGCTTCTCATGGTGACCATACAAGTTCAAGATCCGTTGCATTGCAAACTTTTTTAAGACTAAGAGAGGTTACATATGACAGATTTTGTACACTTTACTGGCCTCGCTTTAACTCAAGTCTAACGAAGAAACTTGATTCCTCTAGAGTGTTCACAGAAATTATATCGCACATAAAAGGAGGCTTGCATGCAGGGGAATGCAGTGACGGAAAACTAACTTATGAGGGTTACTGTCTATTGGCTGAAAGTCGTTCGTCCACTTTAACAAAACAGAAAAGAGAAAGTATTTACTACCTTTTTCAAGCATATGAGAAGATGAAAAGTGAGCGAGGTGAATTTGATTTGGGTGATTTAGTGAGTGACCTCCATCAACGACTTAGAAATGGACGTTATGAAGGTGACATTATTGATTTTGTGTATATTGATGAAGTTCAAGATCTTAGTATGAGGCAGATTTCCCTTTTCAAATATATATGCCAAAATGTCGACGAGGGCTTTATTTTTGCGGGTGACACTGCACAAACCATTGGCAGAGGGATTGATTTCAGATTCCAGGATATACGGTCCCTGTTCTATAAACAGTTTTTAACTGAGAGAGTAACTGGAAAACAAGAAAAAGCTCTTGTATCTGAGGTTTTCCAACTAAAACAGAACTTTCGAACTCATGCCGGTGTCCTTGAGTTAGCCCAGAGTGTTATTGACATTCTTTACTGTTACTTTGCCCACTCAATTGATATTTTGGAGCCCGAGACTAGTGTTATATCTGGTGAAGCACCTGTTCTGCTTGAGTCTAGTGATAATGAAAATGCATTTGTGACGATCTTTGGGGGAAGTGGAAGTGGCGGGGAAGTAGTCAGCTTTGGGGCGGATCAAGTGATATTGGTGCGTGATGATTGTGCTAAGATTGAGATTTCAGAATATGTTGGAAAGAATGCACTTGTCCTCACCATACTGGAGTGTAAAGGTCTTGAATTTCAGGTTTGCCTTCTTTTGTTAAGATACCAAATAGGCAGGCTACTTATAGAATTGGGTCAAATTGGCCACCTCTACTTTACACAATACTTTTTTGTACCTTGAAGTTTAAAATTTTAATTAATGTACTAATATAATTGGAGATACTATATTATTGAGTTGTAAAATACTAATTAAACTGTTTTGATAAAAATAATGAGGCTATAACTTGTAAGAACTTAAGGTACTTTCTACTTTCGGCCCGCTTTTGACCCATTTGATCTGTTCGAGGTAAAATATAACACGAATCAACCAAATTCTAGATGAAATGGTACCTCTAGCTTTTATGATTTTAAAGTGCTTCTGTTTATTGATTTTTGATTTGCCATGACCTCTAGGATGTAGTGCTGTACAACTTTTTTGGGACATCCCCATTGAAAGACCAATGGAGAATAATATATAGCTACATGAAGGAGCGAGACTGGTTCGATGAGAATCTTCCTCAGTCTTTCCCGACATTCAATGAGGCAAGACATAGTGTCTTGTGCTCTGAATTGAAACAGTTATATGCGGCAATAACTCGGACGAGGCAAAGGCTATGGGTATGTGAGAATAAAGAGGCGCTCTCCAAGCCAATATATGATTATTGGAAAAGGAGGGGACTCGTTCAAATTAGAAAACTAGATGATTCAGTAGCACAGGCTATGCGAGTCTCAAGCAGCCCTCTAGAGTGGCGGGATCGTGGTAAAAAGGTCAATTTCGATCTTTTACTGCCATAGTTCTTTATCATTTATAATTAACTTACCTTGTTTGACATGCTTTCCTATTGTTTTTCAGCTTTTTTATGAGAACAACTTTGTGATGGCAACAATATGCTTTGAAAGAGCTGGTGACACAATGTGGGAGAAATTGGCAAAGGCTTCTGGTCTCAGAGCAACTGCTGATCAGATGAGGGGAAAGAATCGCGAAGCTTATTTGGGCTATCTCAGAGAAGCAGCTGAATTGTTTGAGTCAATTGGGAAATTCGAGTCTGCCGCTTCATGTTATTGTGATATGGAGGAGTATGAAAAAGCTGGTAACTTCTTTTTCCAATATAATCCGTTGATCTTTGAAAAAACATCTTGCACTTTTACGAGGTTGTATGCATCTAAAATAGAGTTCAACCATTTTTAGTAGTTGCGAATTTAGCTAAACCTTTTGGCTGACAATTTTGAAAATAATTTCAACCCAAATCAATTGGTTTATAAAGACCATCTGTAGGTTAACATTTGGCTTGGTTTAATCAATATTTGAATTGTAATATCATTTGAATGCTTTTGTACGTGCAGGGAAAGCTTACTTATATAAGTGCCGAAAGATTAATACAGCCGCAGAGTGTTTCACTCTAGCAGGATGCTATAATGATGCCGCTGAAGCCTATGCCAAAGGAGATCAGGTCTCCAATTGTTTGTCAGTTTGCAAAAAAGGGAAACTTTATGATAAGGGATTGCAGTATATAGAGTATTGGAAAGAGCACTTATGTGTTAGAACTAAAGAAATAGAACAAACTGAGCAAAGATTTTTGGAGAGTTGTGCTCTTGACTGCCATGAGCATAAAGATCTTATATCCATGATGAAATTTGTTAGAGCCTTTTGCTCTATGGAGTCTAAGCGTGTATTCTTGAGGTCTTTAGGCTGCCTTGATGACCTTTTATTATTAGAAGAAGAATCAGGCAAGTTACTTGATGCTGTTGAACTGGCTAGGTCTTTGGGTTATGTTCTAAAGGAGGCTGATCTTTTGGAGAAGGCTGGACATTGTAGGGAGGCTGCGGTTCTCTTACTTTGGTATGTGTTTTTTAGCTCGTTATGGGAAAATGGAGGTAGAGGATGGCCATTGAAACAGTTTAGTAAGAAGGACGATCTTTGTGAGAAAGCAAGGTCGATTGCAAATATGACCTCCGATCATTTCTATGATTTTGTTTGTAATGAGCTTGAGGTACTCTCTGACCAGCAAACTAGTTTGCCCGAGCTCAAGAAAGTTTTACTCACTTCCCAGAAAAATAAGAGTCTAAGAGGAGAAATTTTATCCATAAGGAAAATCTTGGATTCTCATTTTCATATACATTTCTCTAAGTACTTTTGGGAGGATGAATTACCTTCTGATATTACGGAGCATTGTGAAAACAGAATCTTTCAGAGCTGTGTTTCTGTTAGAACTCTAGTTTTTTATTGGAATTTGTGGAAGGAGAATGTCATGAATATCTTTCAGAGCATCGAATGTCTTGTAAATGAAGAGCCGAATAAACACGAGGGATTTGCTGATTTTATTTTAAGTTATTTTGGAGTGAGGAACCAGTGTGTAGATGGAAACATGGTTTACCTGTTAGTCAACAAGGATGTTGATTGGATAAGAACTGCGGGTAATAACAATCTTCTTACCGAAGGGAAGCTTATATTTATGAATATAAGTCAGTTGGTGTTTGCCATTAGATCTTACTGGCAGTTAGAATTACTTTCTGTGGGTATGAAAGTACTTTTAAAGCTAGAAGGTCTCTATAAGTCAAAGTCAAATGCTTCAGCATTTCATCAAAGCACGTCTCTGGTACACATTTTTGAGGTTTCGAAGTTTCTTTCAGAATGCCCGTGTCTTAAACTCGCTTCTCCTGACAAAAAGAAACTGCAAAGTTTCCTTGATATCTCTGCACAATACTTTGATTTTGTGTTTCCTTTAGACTGGCGTAGATCAGTCACTGAAGACATGCTTTCCTTAAGGGAGACTGATCTATCACTCAAATTGCTTGATGAGAATATACTTCAAAATGTAAGCAACAATGGTTATATCTCCTATCGGACAATCGGGAGAGTGATGATGGTATGTCTTTGTTCCAGTAAATCTGTTGCACTTAATGAGATGATTATTAAGGGACTTCAGTGGGCTCCCAAATGGCTGTCAGCTGTGGAGGTCTGGAATTCTAGCGTTAGGGACATGGCGTTTTTTCCAATGCTACGGAGTGCTTTGAAAGATACATTTTGGTCAGACCAGAGGTGTGCTGGCTGCATATCCCCTCATAGTTTTGTGTATCTTTTGGATCGTGTGTTTTTTATGGAGTCTTATTTTGAAGGGATCCTTTACACCACGAAGTCTTCTTTCTCTGGGTGGTTCTCACATCTTCACGCAACTGATGAACCGGTACTCCTCGAGGTATTTCTGAGGTTTGAGGTAAACTCTTGACATTGTCGAACAGATTCTGTACAATAAAGAGGATACTGAATCTTGGATTCGGAGATCAAACATTGAGGTCTCTTATTACTACCCACTATTAGTGTTGAAACTGGTTATGATGGTTTCTTTAGCTTGTCTGCAAAAGCCGGACTGTTCTAAAGTGTTATTTAAATTGCTCACGGGAAGCAACAATATTGCTGGTTCGCTTCCAGAGAAGTTTGTGTACCATCTTTTAAGCAAAAAGAAGGGTCGTAACTTGCACTTATGTCCACAAATAGTTGCAGAAGCATTTATGAGCATAGAAGATCCTCTCTTGATTGCAAGTTCAGGAAAGCCATATCCGAAAACCAATGCCCCTGATGCTACATTTGTTGACCTTAAGAAATCTAAAGAGGAGATAGCGAGTGCATTATTTTCAAGGACTGCAGTTTGCTGTCAATTTTCTTCAGACAATGATGAATGTGAGACGATTCTAGAGGCACGATCTTCTAAAACATTATCAAATGAAAAAGGTCCTGTCTATACAAGGATGAACCATATAAGTGTGGACCTTTGTGCGTCCAAAGAGGAGATAATAAGTAAATTGCTCTCAAGGAAAGCATTAGATAGCCCTTCGGACAACGATGATTATGAGATGATATATGAGGTATTGCAAACAATTTGAGAAGTTCTTGAACAAGTCTATAAAACACTGATGTACAGTGACCTTATATTATGGCTTTTTTTTTTTTACCAGAACCCATCCCTACTATATAATATTGTCAATGTTAGTTTTGTTGTCATTGATCTGACTTTGATGCCTTCTGATTATCTGTTTTGTTTTTTGTTTCAGGAAAATTCGGATGAGAATGATGAATGTGGGGAGATTCTTGAGGCGCCATCTTCTTCTAACACATCCTCAAATACAAACGTGCATTCAAATCCAAAAAGCAATGCCCGTCGTAAAATACCTGATGACAATAAGAAATTACTTTTTAGCTTTATAGAACAAATGCAACCACCCTCTATAGTTGAGAAGATGAAGAGGCTTATTATTTCTACGTTTGAAGGGAGGTTAGCAATTAGAATTACACAATTGTGTTCAGATCCTTCTGTATTACATTATATATATGTGCGTGTGTGTGTGTGTGTGTGCCTTTAAATTCCATCTAAGGATCATTTGGTTTGGGTATCATTTTCAGTGAAGATGAAGCCGAGAGTGAACCTGAATTCAAGAATCCACATGTCAAGGGTGGAAAAAAGAAGGCTGTGCAAGCTATGGCTAAGAGGGGAGCGGGGGAGGAGCAAGCGAAGAGACTGATGGATGATGCATTCGTGGAAGATGTATGTAAGTTGTTCTTGGAGAATGGGGGCAGTAGCAAGACAAGTGGGGCTGACGAGGCTGCAAAAAGCACGAAAGGAAAGGGAAAGACCAATAACAAGAAGGGTAAAAAGAAGAAGAATTAACTGGCTAGCTAGGTGAATCAGATGTAGTAGTGTTGGTTTTATTGTTAGAATTATGGTAAAAAGATGATTCCAAGCTTTTGTTCACTAAATTCAGAACGCAATTTGACTTAACTAAAAAGTGAAATGCTGGTGCTAGAATTCGGATAGACAAAAAGAACGAAAAATTCTTGTTTCCTAGAACCTGATGGATGGATGGTTGATTGACTTCAAAACATATCTTTTATCTAATATCAATTATATTTGTCTCTTTTTTGTGCTGCATAAATACTATTATTGTTAATACCAGGAGCTTGATCTATGTCTTGGTCTTTGACGTTATGTCCCACGCCAAAATATCCATTTATAAATTCACGCTTTCTTTGCCGGGACATTATGTGTATATGGAATTTTGTTGACTTCTATCTATTTTGATGCATCAAAAGGAATAAAGGATGTAAGAAAACACTTTTTTCTTATTGTAGGTATTCAAATGCTATAGTGATGATGTGACAAATGCTCATCGTATCTTATGGTTTCGATTTTTGAATGTAGTTGGAAGGGTTTAGTTAATTGATATTAGTCTCCTTTTTTTTCTTGCTATATCCGTCTATGAATTGTATCTCCTGTTTTTGATCTTCATCATCATTTTAGTCAATTGAAGTACTTATTGTACAATGGTAATTTTTGCCAAGTTATATTCGCCTCACCTTCTCGTAGATGGTGTCACTGAAAGCCATTTTAGTACCCCGTTGACCTTTTTGAGTCCTTGCTAAAACAGGTGGGTGGGTAAGAGTTCAAAACGGATTTAGTCATCGGCTTAGTGATAGAAGTGAAAGGCAAAGAGAGAGCTATGGTTTAGACATTAGGTACAAGCCTAAATGGTTTAGGGCTTGTTGACCCAAAACACTATTTGTCCAAAAACTTGCTACAGTTCTTTTTATCATCACAGCAATATTTTTAAAATTTTCCATTTCTAAATGGTATTTTTTTTTTTTTAGAAAAATATTCCATATTCACTTGCTGGACTTGATATTTGATGTCTTGCATCTTTCTCTCTACAAAAAGAAACCTAGACCGGAGAAAACAGAGGTATAGATTAACGGGTCAAAATGGGTAAACTTTGAACGGTGGGTTAAATTGATCCATAAATAGTTGTACAATTCAAACTTTTTATAATTTTATAAACCATTAATGTGATAACTATAAGCAGAGATCATGGGTTCGATCTTCATCACATGCAAAGGTTGGAGGGTCTTTTCTACTATTCAGATAAAAATGGAAGCAATCTCTCTACTTAAGTGGAGGTAAGATCTGCCTACATCTTAACCTCCTCATACACCGTCGAGATATTAGGACTCAAAACCCCCGGAAGACGGCACAAACAAGTTTCTTCTTAATGTGATAAATATAATTTTAAAATAGATATCCTAAAATATAGTAGTTACCGTAAAAAAGATTACTCTTTTTAAGTAATATAATAACTAAAGAGCTTGTAAGTAGTGATTGTCAATTTAAGCGACTCATAAGGGGAAAGGATGTAGTGTCGATTATTGACACTTTGGCAAACTTTTTGACCAATAAAATGATGCCATGTAGCTATGAATTTTTTTACCAAAACTTGCCATTGGTTGCCAAATTTGAAGGTATAGTAAATAAAAGTTACCGATCGGCAAGTTGTATACATTGACTTTTAATATTTAACTTTGTTCACATGTGGCAATATGGCAATGGCTTTCTCCATGCTTTTCATGCTCTCAGCGTCTATTTCAATCAGCCAAATGTAGCCGATTCAACTTGCCGATGGAATTTGCCAAAACTTGTCGATGCATGTGGTATAGCTTTGCCAAAAAGTCGATGTTAGCCGATAAAACTTGCCGACTACACCCTTGCTCCTAACCAGTTTTATAGCCAAATTTTTCTTCTTTCCATGTACTTGTTTGACATGTTAACAATAAACTTTTAGCCGGAAATTACCCGTTTTCATATAAATCCCCTAACTAGAAAAATAAGGAACTCTACCTAAAACTACCCAAGTTGGTAGCAATGGTACCAAAACTACCCAACTTTTTTTTTCCATAAAACTTTAATACATAAAATTAAAACCATATACACATAAAACATAATATTTTATTAAAACATATTAAAATTACATAACACTTAAATAATACATAATACTTAACACATAAAAAATAAAAAATAAAGTAACTTCCAATGTCGTCTTCAACGGTGTATGAAGAATGTTGAGATGTAGAGAGACTTATCTCTGCTAAAGGTAATAAGACTGCTTCTAGGTTTGGTAGAAAAAGACCTTCAGTCTTGCTGGGCATGGGATCGAACCCATGACTTCCATCTTCAGAGGCAAAGGCTCCAACCAGTAATGCAACAAAAAAGAAACTAATAATCGACATATGACAACTTTTGAGCCGCTACATGATCATATCTAAGTTTGGTATTGTTGGAACCATGTTAGTGTGACCGTCACTGATCATCTATCATTCCTGATATGATAATTGACAATAACTGAAATCCCTATGTCTAGTAAATATATAATGGGCTTATTTACTCTTAGAGACGTAGTATAGGGTTTCCCATTAGGTGATTGTAAACTGAGAGGACTAATGGTGCACACATTAAACACCAAAGGGGTTGAATGTGTAATTACTCTCATTATAAATAGAGGGTAATTAACCCTAAGTTAAGGTTAATCCCTACACACATAAAAACTCTAATTTCGTGTGTCTATCTTCTCTAAATTCGTGCATCATGTTACAGCCGAATTACTCATCCCATTATTACTCAATCACCTTGTTATGGGAACCCGAAATCAATAGCAATCATGCTTTATGCTCTTACAGGTTCCACAAGATAATCTGGGATGTTTTAGCATTCGAATCGAATCATGTTTATTTCAACAGGTATGACTTAAATCTCTTTTATCTTTTCAACTTGACACCAAGTTGGGTCCTACGAGTAAGATGGTTTAGAAATGGGAAGTGATATCCTCACAATATTTTTTAGCCCTCTACAACATATGTACATATTTTACTGCACAGTTTACAACTATAAAGCAATGATTGTTGTAAATGGCTAATTTGTGTTGTAGGTATATCACTTCTCGAATTGTATCTTTTCAACAATAATCTTGAATTTTGAGAGAAGAAAAAACTATGTCATCATCATTTTAGTGATTTCGTTGACATTCTTTAAAAAAAAAGGATGAAAATAATTGTAAGCTTGTGTTAAGTTTTATAGATAAAATTAAAAGATAATCAATAAGAACTCCTAAATGACTAAATCATTAAATGGATGAAAATATCACATTTACTGTATGCTTGTGAAAAAAAAAAGGAAAAGTTACCTTAATAATCAATTATGAAGCTATATATCCAAAAATAGACACCTAAAGTTATTTTTTTTATAGGTCAAATATTTCTTGCCCAAGTCAATCGGATTAAGATTCTCTGTGAAGTTGGAGGGAAATCCAATGGTTGAAGTTAATCCAACTTCATCACCTATGAAGTTGGAGTAACTTGGTGATGAAGTTGGAATAACTTTAGAGAATGTTAATCATAGTAAGAAATGAGTTCGAAATAGTTAAAAAGTGACATGTAAACCAAAAATGTAATTTACTCAGATTCTACCTCATCTCATTCTATTTTATATGTTCTTTCTTTTTCATCTACAATAATTTGTGTGTGTTCTCTAATAATTTTCATGAGATTTAACAGCAATAATCACATTCTAATTTTTATTTATTCTTTTTATTTTTGTAATTTCAATATTAAGTTTTTTAAAAAAATATTAGAACACAAGACTAAATCTCATGAAAATAGAATAAAAGCTCAATGACATAAAATTGGAATTAATTTCGGAGATAAAATTGATGATGATTGAAAATAGGTGATAGTTGTGGATTCAAGAGGGGTTAAAATTTTAGAAAGAAGTCGCTTCCATGCCTCGATGGGATGTATAAATTTTTTGCTATATGTAGTATGCCTCTTAAAATATAGGTGATAGTATGCCCTTTAAAATTTTAGAAAGAAGTCCATTGTTTTGCTATATGTAGTATGCCCTTTAAATATGTTACCGTATATAAATATGTTTATCAAATTGGATTTCAAATGCAAGTTTGCTTTTATTATGCCGAAGAAGATAAATTTCCGATCTGTGAATTGACTTGAAAGAAACAACAGATATGTTGACTGCTTAAGAAAAAAGCAAATATATTATTCATGTATACATATGGAGCTCACAAGTCACAAACAAAAAAAACACTATAAAGTTATTATTTTATTGATTATTAATATTTTTTATTAATATGGTTAGATGGTAAAGAATTCATGATCATTATGGTAAATTTATTTATGTGTCTATATTTAAATAAAGGGATTTTCTAACATGTGCCTACTAGGCACATAATAAATATGAGCATGGTACTCGCGCAATGCGACGGTGGTGGGGAAGACAATCTGGTGGTGGCGTTGATAGGGTTTTACTTTGCTAGAGACGAAAAGGTTGAAGGACATAGTTGGTATATCACGTGAGAGGGTGCTTAGCAAGGAAGATTATTTAAGGGCATTTTTGTCTTATCAGGTTCTTAATTAAGTTAATGGAGGAATCCAGTTTGCTTTATAAGGTATTATAGATTAATTGCTCTCTATTATTTCCTTATATAAAATATAATTAATACTATTAATTTTTCTTTTTTATTCTAGTTCCTATTTAATCCTTTTTTGATTTAGACAATTATTTATTATTTATTTACACTAATATCGACAGTTTTCTAACTTCCTTTTCTTAATTTAAGCAATATTGCTCTTGTTTTGTTCATCCGATTCTAGGTAACAATAATTACACCTAAATTTTAAATAAAATAAGATCTCTCACTTATCAAATAATTTAGGTAAACTTAGTCATCCCTTGCTAATTGAGTTTTATAAATTAATTTTTTTCCACTCAACTTTCTTATTTTTGTTTTATAGAGACAACTATAAATTCTAAGAGTATTATATTTTTTATTTTCTCAAGTCAATATGAACGGTTAGTTTGAATTCATTTCGTTCCTTTTAATTTCCAAAAAAATGAGTACAAATCATCTATTTGATCTAAACGAGTATCTACCAAAATGTGTTTTTGCAAGTCAGAATATTAGTACATCTACATAAGAAAAAATTGGGAATGATAACGCTACTTTATTACAAGCTACTGAGAAGAAAAAAATCATGTTGGAAAACCAAGATTTGAATCCCATTTTCTCTTTAAGTATTTAATTTGTTAACCGTTTGATTTTTATTTTGGAATTTTATTTTTAGTTTTTCATCATCTATGAACAAGATATTGAAATGCTATTATTGAGTTATTATCGGCCTAGTATTTATCTTGTACATTAGTTTGAAAAATAAGATACATCATTTGTCTACTTTAATTTGTACAATCTAAAATCTAAGCAGGTACAAATACAAAATGGAGATCGACTATATCAAGAAAAGTAAATTAAAATATTCAGATATTAGTGTATATAGATAATTGCTTAAGTCAAAAAGAGGATAAAATAGGAACTAGAATGAAAAATAAAAATTGATAGTATTAATTATGTTTTATATAAGAAAATAATAGAGAGCAATTAATATTTATTATGTTCCTACTAGGCACATGGTAGAAAATCCCTTAAATAAATACCTCTATATTTGACTATTGTGTTAATTATCACAAAAAAAATAGTAACCTTTAGATGAATAAATGACAAACACAATAAGAACTTGTTTGTTTTAAGTGATTGAATGGAGAAAGTGACTGAATGGATATACAATGTCTGTATAGATTAAATCAATATAGTTATTTTTTGGTTTATTAAGTCAAAAACAAACATATTTTCTTGACTTAATGGATTAAGACAATTAAAATTAAGTCATGACTTTTTAATTAAGAGTTTATCAAACACCATCTAAGTAAATATAAAGTTACTTATTTTGGCATTTTCAAATATAATGCCACGTTTATGCTGGTCGATAGAAAAGATGCTCTTGCATTGGTTTGAATTTATTATGATTTAATTTTTTTCTTATTGTGTTATTTTTTTCTCAATCAACTTTTTTTTTAAAGGCAGATCTTTTTTCCTAAAACAGTAAAATCTATTTTTTTTTAAGGAAGCGATGTATCTACAACTACTTTTAGTCATCTGCAAGAATACAAGTGATGTGTATTTTCTAGTTTTAAATTTATATCACGAAATACCTAGTAACTGTCTACTACACACTTGCGGGCAGTGTACCCGTTCGTATGCAATATAGTGACTTGGTAAGTACGAGGTCGAACACAGGGACTTATTAAGCAATTGTTACAATAAAGTGATTCAGATTAAAAAAGGGGGTTTTGTGGCCGAATTGCCACTTTGCAAGAGTTAGTTGAAAAGTCAGTAATCCCTCAGGATTAATCGAAAAGATAATTGTGGTTGAAATTTATTACTCAAGAGATTTAAAAGTCATCCGTTTTGACTTCGCTCAACAACATGTTCGGATTGAACATTAATGAAGTTCAAATTCAAATTAAATTGATAAAGATAATCGTGACGAAATAAAGACACAAACTGGTACCACCAACGTTTGTAAAATCATTTGACTAACCTAATTAATCAGTTTCTTTGTAAAAGCTGGTACCACCAGTGCTTAAGCCAATTCCCCTAACCAATTAGTTTGTTTGACTATCTAATTAACAATTGTACCTAGGGGTGAGTATGGATCGGTTTGGTTCAGTTTTTGCCTAAAACCGAAACCAAAACCGATCCATACGGTTTTTAGAAAACCAAAACCATTGGATTCGGTTTTTGTTCGGTTCGGTTTCTCGGTTTTCCGGTTCGGTTTGGATCGTTTTCGGTTTTTTTAATAAATTTTGTTTTTTAAGTTTATTTTAAATATTATGTTATAAATTTAACTTTCAATTGTTAAGAAAAAAATATGATATAAAAATTCAAATACAGAGAAGCTTTTTATTAAGTAATTATATTTTTTAGGTGTAAAAATTTGTATAACTTTTATAAAACGAATTGTTTTTACTACACGTTTTTATTAAAAATATACAATTTGTATAGATTTGTACAATAAAAAGATTAAATTATTAACATATTTATAAATTATAAGTAATAAATATAAATGTAATATGATATAAAAATAAAATAAATTAAGATATATTTAGTTCGGTTCGGTTTTGATCGGTTTTTTGATATATGAAACCGAACCGATCCATTCGGTTTTTAGAAAACGAAAACCAAACCAATGGATTTCGTTCGGTTTTCGGTTTTTTTCGGTTTTTGGTGTTCCGGTTCGGTTTTTGCTCACCCATAATTGTACCTATGTGAAGATAACGTGGTACCACCAACTGTTATACAACACGTTGACAAAATAACTCCTTTTATTAAATGACATTCACAATCATACCATGAACTAGTGATAACTGTTAATAGACAAATAATTAATTGAAAATCACCTATATATTCGACTAGTACCACTAAAGAGGAACACATATGCCACCAATGTCAAATAATAATAAATAAAGAATTAAATCATCAAGATCTCGACACAACGATAATTGAAATCAACTTTTGAATTATAAAATTGTGCAATCCTATATTTCGTATCACTACATCAAGACGGATGATAGAGAATTTAGCTACTCATATTAATAAAACAAACAAGAATGGAAGAAATCATTTTATACCAATAGATTGAAGAAAATTCGGTAGCAACAATGATTCTGATTCAAGACTGAAAAGATAAAAACCCTAGCAGTTTGTTTGCCTTAAAAATGCAGAAACCAAGAATATTGATATGAAAAACCCTAGCTAAATTTGTCCTTAGCAATCTCTCCAAAAAACTCCTTTTCTGCAGAATCGAAGCTCACTTTATATATGAAATTCGCGTGTAACGGCCGTTAGTGGGCTAACTGGCCGCTACGTTTGTACTTTCCTAGTAAGTAGTAACGACCGTTACTCGGCTAACAGGCGTTACACGCCTTCAGAATTCTCACGGCCGTTTTGTTTGGAACTGGGCGTTACAGGGATTTCAGAAACTTCCTTAGTAACGACTGTTAGTTAACGGAAGTTACACACTCCAGAAGTCGTTTTCTTCGTCTTTCACTTGATTTCGACTGAATCCTTCTCCCGTTTCTTCCATAAGTCATCAAAATCAACCAATTCACCCGTCTAATCAATTTCCAACCTGAAAACACTTAACAAACCCTCAAAGCATCGAAAGTTGGATATAAAATTATAAATATAACGAATAATTGGTCTTAAAGTCACGTGAGAAATGGTATAAAATATGACACATCAACAAGCATTGTATTGTATAGTGTGAAGTAAAATAAATACAATTGTTATGGATGGCTAAAAAGTAATGTAGATATATCACTCTCTAATTTTTTAGTTTAGAATAAGTAGAAAATTGAAACCGTTTTTTCAAATTATAATTAAAAGATGATACGTTTTATCTTAATTAGTATTTATAAGAGCTTGACACATTGGTTTTTATGTTATTTGTCATTTTTTCAATTAAATTATTATAATTAAGTTGTCATGTGTTTTACTCATGTTATCTTCATTAATCTTAATCATCGATTAGTAGAATCAAAATGTCATCATCTTATAAGTTTAAAAAGATTATTAAACTAATCTCCAAAAGAATTTTTTTTTCTTGACAGAGAAATGATAAATCTTATTACAAACTAGCTCAAAAATCCTCTTAACATATGTTAAAAATCAAGGACACAATTACCGTATGGTATATATATATTACCGGTAGAGCAGAGAGAAAAAAAGAATGAATTCTCTCGCTTCTGATTGGCTGAGAGTTTTATTTTCTTGTATTCTGATTGGTTGGATTATATTTAAAAACTATTTAATGTCATTTTTATATTTGGTAACAACCGAATTTAAAGGGAAACTATAGAAAATATATTCAATTTCTAAATGAGTTGGAAATCTTTTAATATTACTTTACATTCATAAACTCATACTTTTGTAATTCTGTACATTAAAAAAAATCAAAAAGCAAATGGTATTTTGTTTGTAACTAAGAAATTTATCAATTTATATATACTATTTATTTATCAACAATGATTATTTATTTTTCCCTACTAGAATAAACATTAAATGAACTAATATTAGATACATTCTTTTATGTTCTAAGTTTATAAAATTAATTAAGAAGCCTTTAATCTAATGTGGTACGTGTGTTTCTAAAATATTTATAAAGTTGTTTTTGTTTAAACTCTATCATCGCGGCATTTCACACTTTAGTGAAATTGGCTTAATATAGTGGTACGTGTGTTTCTAAATCGTTTATAAAGTTGTTATTGTTTAAACTCTATCCTTGCGACATTTCACATTTTAGTGAAATCGGCTATCGAGAGTTGAAGAGTTAGCCCAAATTGATTGACAGACTTTATCTTATTATTGGCATGAAGTGTTTTATAAAAAGGATTGAATAGAATAACCCGAGTAATACAATACTTTGACTATAGTAAGGTTGTCTATGAGTTCGGGTTGGCGTGTTGATGGGTAAAAAACCTGTGACCTGACCCAATCAATTAAAAATTCCAGGTCAGAAATTTCAACTCTTACCTACAACATATCAACCCAAACCAACCCATCAACTTGAGAAAAAAAAAATTCGTTTGGTGGGTTAGTAGGTTGAGTTTTGGGTTATCAGGTCAAATAGACTGGTAGGTTGACGGGTTGACGACTTAAGGTTAGGTCAAATTGGTCATAGGGTTGTGGGTTGGTGGGTTGATTTCAGGTTAAATGGGTTGATGGGTCGACTTGTTGAAAAAAATTATATAAACTTAAAAATATTTTCACGTTGGAGGGTCGACCTTTTAACCCAATAGGTCAACCACAACTTAACCCCAAAAAATAAGGTTAGCAGGTTGACGGTTCGAGATTTCACAACCTAACTCGGGTGTTTTCGGGCAGGTTTCAGTTCTGGTTTCGGGTTAAGTCGAGTATTGACAGCCCAAATTGTTATGGCTGTCAATCGGATCAATTTGTATCGAGTTGGTTTTGGATCAAGTAGTCAAGTGGATTAACGGATCAAATAAGTTGTTTTCGGTGACCGGGTATTTGTGTAGTTACACGGGTATCTATGTATATAATATAGTCAGTCTAAATAAAAGTAGTAGGGAGTCCGTACATGCATAGCGTGTTGCTTACTCCTCTAATTAATTACTGTACTACATCCATCAGCTTTCTCCCTTTCTCTCTCACTACTGCTATGATCCATCACCTTACTCTCTCACTACTCTACTGCTACATCCATTAACTTTTTTTTTTTTTTTCACTTCTGCTTTCTCTGCAACCAACAAAAACCCACTTTTCCCATCTATATTATATATAAAACAAAACCCCATTTTTCTTACATACATTTTGGTGAAATTTAATAAATAATAATATATTGATGAAGATGGAAGCTGAAGGAGGAGAAGTAGTAAATAAGGTGAAGAAGAAAAAAGACGAGTTTGCAGAGCTGATTTTTTCATGGTCCATTGATGACATTCTCAATCACAACCTCTACCAAACCCAGGTGTGTGTGATTATCATCTCGCTTCTTTTCTTTTCTTTTTTTTTTTTTTTTTTTTTTTGTAAAAAATACAAAAATAGTGGTTATTATTATTCATTCTTTTCATAAAGTTTTTGTTGGGGTTACTTTTTTTTTTTTCAAAAGGGTTTTGTTGGGGTTTGTGTTTTGCGGATTGTGGTTTTTAAAAAAAAAAGGTTTGTTGGGATTTAAGGAACGTGTGATGACGTCACAAGAAATATACCATAAATATGGTTATTTGACGGACTTTTCAGTTTTGTTTTGATTTACATAGTCATTGTGGTGACTGAGTATGGGTAAATTTAGTTGTTGCTAAGTTGATATTAGTACATAAATAATTCAGCAAGTTCAATGTAGGAGGAGGACTTTATGTATTGCTATCTTTATTGGTTTGTTGAGATATAGAGGCAGGGGTGCAGCTATGAAATTACTATCAGAGGGACAAACTTGAAGCACTAAACATGTAAAACAAAGAAACCCTTATAAAGGGACGTGTTAGCTTATTGTTGTAAAACTACTGTAAATATTTTTGGGGTCAAAGTATTAGCTATTTGACCTCAAAGTCAACCTTGCTGCTTTATATTTGAACCGGGATGTTTATGATTATGTGGAAACCGATAATTCTGTTTTATTTTAGCAAGGAATCTGTAATCAATATCTGATGTTTGTATCATCAAGTTGTATAAGCATTATCACTGCTTGACCTGCTCGAGACTTTATACCCAGTACGTGAATCTTTCTGATGATTGGCAGGTGGACAAGATACCCCTTACTTTTGATTCGGAACAACAGTACTTCAGTTCTTTTGTTTATCCTTTGCTTGAGGAAACACGTGCTGAACTCGCTTGCTCTTTGGAGATCATACATAGATATCCATCTGCTCACATTCTCTCTATTCATGAGGCCAGGTGCGATGGAAAACCTGTGTATGATGTTAAAGTTGGTCCGTGGAGAAACAGATCTTTTGAACATGGGAAACCGCCTTACCAGACATTACCTGGTGATCTTCTCATTTTCATGGATGGAAAAGCAGAGTCTGTTTCTGATTTGCAACGCATGGGAAGAACATGGGCTTTTTCGTTAGTTAGCAAAATCACACAGAATGGTAATGAAGACGATTTTGAAGCTACACCATCACGATTTAGAGTCAAGCTTCACAACCTCTTAAATTCCAAGATGGGATGTCTGTTGTTTTCTTAAAAAATATTAAAATCCAGACAAGAATTTGGGATTCATTGCACATGAATGGAAATCTTAATATCATTAAAGCTATTCTTGACCCTCGTTCTATGGTAAGCTATTACATGCAAATTTTGTTTCGTAAAGTGATTATATCATTATTTATTTAATTATATGTTGTCTACAGGTTAAGGAGATTTGCAATACCTGTTCTTTTGATTTTGATAGTGTATATTCTCAAGATAGAAATCTGTTGGATAAGCTGAACGAATCACAAAGAGCAGCAGTTATGGCGTCCCTTGTTAAAACGGAATGTTGTCACAATTCATATGTGGAACAGATATGGGGACCACCCGGTACAGGGAAAACAACAACAATGAGTGTTTTGCTATTTCTTCTCTTGCAAAATGTACCGTAGGACTCTTACTTGTGCACCAACAAATATTGCTCTGTTACAACTAGCTTCACGACTGCTAAGTTTGGTTAAGGAATCATCTAAAGCTACAACTGCTAATGGTGTTTCCTTTTGGTCTCTTGGAGACATCCTTTTGTTTGGCAACAATGATCGTTTAAAAGTTGGTGCAGAGATGGAAGACATATACTTGGAGCATCGGGTCGAAAGGCTTACAGAGTGCTTTGGGTCTTCAACTGGTTGGAAGCATTGCATGAGGTCTATGAATGATTTACTTGAAAATTGTGTATCTCAGTATTACGTCTTTCTAGAAAATGAGTTGTTCAAAGAAAACCAACTAGCAAATGAAAATAAAAATGAAATTAAAACCAACAATTTGCAAGTTAAATCATTCCTTGAGTATTTGCAAGATCGGTTTGTATCTTCTGTAATGCCACTTAGAAGATGCATTTTTACATTCTTGACTCATGTCCCAAGAAGTTTCATAAAGGAATACAATTTTTATAGTATGATACATCTTTTGGATAGCTTAAATTCATTTGAATCGTTGTTGTTTGAAGAAAACTTGGTTTCAAAAGATCTCGAACACCTTTTCACATCTAAACCATTGCCTGATGAGGTGGAGAATACGTCATTGATTGATTCTGTTAGAGCCAAGTCGATATTGATTTTAAGAGGTTTGCAGATATCTCTTGAAGTACTAGGTCTTCCAGATGTTGTAAAAAGACATGTAATGGTGGAGTTTTGTTTTGAAAGAGCTTCACTTGTATTTTGCACAACTTCTAGTTCCTATAAGTTGCATATGGTTCCAATGAAGCCTTTGAACATTCTGGTCATAGATGAAGCTGCACAGTTAAAAGAGGCTGAGTCCAGTATTCCTCTTCAGCTTCCTGGGATAAAGCATGCTATTCTCATTGGAGATGAGTGCCAGTTACCTGCAATGGTTACAAGCAATGTATGTCTCTTTAATGATATTTCTCCCTCCTATTATTATGCTTTGTCTTCTTCATTTAATCTTTTTGAATGTTTTTGGACAGTTATGTGTTGAATCTGGCTTTGGGCGGAGCTTATTTGACAGACTGAGTTACGTATGCCATTCTCGGCATCTACTAAATGTTCAGTATCGAATGCATCCTTCCATCAGTTTCTTCCCTAATTGGAGGTTTTATCAAAATCAGATCCTTGATGCAGAAAATGTATTATGTGAAAGATATGAAAAGCGATATCTTTCAGGACCAATGTTTGGTTCGTATTCATTTATGAATATTGTTGGAGGAAGAGAAGAAAAGGATGATGATGGACAGAGCAAAAGAAATTTGGTTGAGGCAGCTATTGTGATTAAGATTGTAAAAAATCTCTATAAAGGTGCGCATATCGGTCATAAATTTATATTGAGAACATACAAAAGCAGAGGGATATTGTTGTAACATTAGAAGCATAAGTTACATCTTCATATCATTTAAAATTATTTTTTCTATCGTATGTATCTCAGTACATATAACCTCTCTTCTTTGACATTTATAGTATGGAAATACTCGAAGAAGAAGCTTACTATAGGTGTTGTATCTCCTTATGCTGCCCAAGTGGTTACAATCCAAGAAAAACTTGCTCACAAATATGAGAAACTTGATGGTTTTTCAGTAAAGGTGAAATCGATTGACGAGTTTCAGGGTGCAGAAGAAGATGTTATTATTTTATCGACAGTCAGATCTAATAGCCATGGATCAGTTGGATTCATGTCTAGTCCACGAAGGACTAATGTTGCCCTCACCAGGGCAAGGTATGGAATGTATTTAAGGTGCAATAAATTTTCAGTGTCTACAAATAGCTTTTGGTTAAAAAAGTATGTCTGACAGTGTGTATGTTTTGTCTTCAATTTTTGTCCAGACATTGTCTATGGATTTTGGGAAACGAAAGGACCCTGACTAAAAGTGAATCTGTATGGGAAGAACTAGTTCAAGATGCAAGAAATCGCCATTGTTTGTTTGATGCTGATTCTGATGAATCCTTGAATATGACTGTTATAAATACAAAGAAAGAGCTAGAGCAACTTGATGATCTGGTTAACGAGAATAGTATCCTTTTTAAACATGCAAAATGGAAGGTATTTGTTAATATAACACTTTACTGAAATATGTTAATATGCAATTTTCTACTATTGCTCATCATATTTGTTGCTTGTCGTGCCATTAGGTCCTTTTCAGTGATAACTTCAGAAGATCATTTGGAAAGCTGACTACTGCTCGACTGAAGAAGCTTGTTTTAAATCTTTTGTTGTGACTCTCTGGTGGCTGGAGGCCCAAAAACAGAAGTGTAGACTTGTATTGTGAAAAATCCTCCCATATTCTGAAACAGTTTAAGGTTGCAGGGTTATATGTTATATGCACAACTGACATCATCAAGGAATTCAATTATGTGCAAGTTTTGAAGGTTTGGGATATAATAACTTTTGAAGAGATTCCAAAACTCACAAAACGTCTCGAGACCATATTTATGGCATACACGCATGATTATATTAATCGCTGTACAGAAAGATGTGTGGAGGGGTAAGCTTATTTAAAAGGGTCAAATTGTTGTCCTTCTATCTCAAACTGGTCCTGTAAAAGAAACAAGTTTGAAGGGAACTAGTCGAATCTGTTGAGAAGGTTGGAAGTCAACCCAAATTTTTATTTAATGATGAAAACAAATTTTTTAAGTTATGAGTAACTTGATTTTGTTATCAGGATAAAGTTAGGCAATGGGTCATGAAACCTGTGCAGAATGTTTCAACCCCCACTAAAAACTGACCCATCTCAACCCTAACTTGCTTTGATCATTTTTTCCCACCTCTAAACTGTTTCAACCCATATATGCATATTTAACGTGTCTTCGTACTATATTTATGTTGTTCAGGAAATTGGAAGTTCCTAAGAGTTGGATGGCATCCCAAGAAATTATACGTTTTTGTCCCGTAAGGAATACTGAACTGAGCTCGGGTGATGGTAAAAGTTATGCTGAAAACTCAAAAGTAAATGAAAGCTTGTTGCTTATGAAGTTCTACCCCTTGTCAGATGGGGTGGTGAAACATTTGCTCTCCGATAAAGAACAACTTGATCTACCCATGCAAGTCAGTGATGAACAGATGGAGATTATTTTATTTTCCAAAAGTTCTTTCATAATTGGGCGTTCAGGAACCGGAAAAACCACTATATTGACTATGAAGTTGTTCCAAAATGAACAGTCATTTTATGCTGCTTCTGAAGGGATTTATGATGAAGAGAGGAACAGTATCAGTCATTCAGAAGTTGATGATTTAAAAGACAAGAAACCAAGTGTTATCCGGCAACTTTTTGTGACCGTCAGCCCAAATTTGTGTCATGTTGTGAAGCAACATATTTCCCACCTTACAAGGTGTGTGCATACTTATTTCGTTATCTGTTTTCTTTTTTGCTGCATTGGTTTCGTTTTCTGACTTAAGTTTTGTTGTGTTTGACAGTATTTCATGCAATGGGAATACATCTATAGACGCCAATCTTGATGATCCAGACATGATATCAGATTTCAGCGATATTGCAGACACATTTATTAACATTCCGGTGAAAAGTTACCCTCTTTTTATAACATTTCATAAGTTTCTAATGATTTTGGATGGCACATTGGTCTTTCTTTGAAAGGTTTCCAAAGGCAAGAGAAGGTTCTCGTGGTAACTATACAAGTTCAAGATCTATTGCACTGCAAACTTTTTTAAGATTAAGGGAGGTTACATATGACCGATTTTGTACACTTTACTGGCCTCACTTTAACTCAAGTCTAACAAAGAAACTTGATCCATCCAGAGTGTTTACAGAAATTATATCGCACATAAAAGGAGGCCTGCATGCAGGGGGATGCGATGACGGAATACTAAGTTTTGAGGGTTACTGTTTATTGGCTGAAAGTCGTTCGTCCACTCTAACAAAACAGAAAAGAGAAACTATTTACTGCCTCTTCCAAGCATATGAAAAGTGAGCGAGGTGAATTCGATTTAGGTGACTTAGTGAGTGACCTCCATCACCGACTTAAAAATGGACGCTATGAAGGTGACATTATTGATTTTGTGTATATTGATGAAGTTCAAGATCTTAGTATGAGGCAGATTTCTCTTTTCAAGTACATATGCCAAAATGTCGATGAGGGATTTATTTTTGCGGGCGACACTGCACAAACCATTGCCAGGGGGATTGATTTTAGATTTCAGGATATACGATCTCTGTTCTATAAAGAGTTTTTAACTACTAGAAAACAAGAGAAAGGTCTTGTATCCGAGGTTTTCCAACTAAAACAGAACTTTAGAACTCATGCTGGTGTCCTTCAGTTAGCCCAAAGTGTCATTGACATTCTTTACTGTTACTTTGTTCACTCAATTGATGTTTTGGAGCCTGAGACTAGTCTTATAACCGGTGAAACTCCTGTTTTGCTCGAGTCCAGCAATAATGAAAATGCAATTGTGACAATCTTTGGGGGCAGTGGAGGTGGTGGAGAAATAGTCGGCTTTGGGGCGGATCAAGTGATATTGGTGCGTGATGATTGTGCTAAGACTGAGATCTCAGAATATGTTGGAAAGCATGCACTTGTTCTCACCATACTGGAGTGTAAAGGCCTTGAATTTCAGGTTTGCGTACTTCACACAACACATTTTTGTACCTTTTATTGTTAAGTTATAAATGGTTAACCTATGTACTAATATAAGTACCGTATGTAATTAGAAATACTTAATTACTGGGTTGTAAAATACTAATGAAAGTATTTTGATTAAAAAAATATATTAAGGCTATAACTTGTAAGAACTTAAGATACTTTCTGCTTTCGGCGCACTTTTGACAACCAAATTTTAGATGATGGGATCAAATTGGTACCTCTAGTTGTGATTTTAAAGTGCTTGTGTTTATTAATTTCTGACTTGCCATGACAATTAGGATGTATTATTGTACAACTTTTTTGGGACATCCCCTTTGAAAGACCGATGGAGAGTAATATATGGTTACATGAAGGAGCGGGATTGGCTCGATGAGAATCTTCCCCAGTCTTTCCTGACATTCAATGAGGCAAGACATAGTGTCTTGTGCTCTGAATTGAAACAGTTATATGTGGCAATAACTAGGACGAGGCAAAGGCTATGGGTATGTGAGAATAAAAAGGAGCTCTTCAAGCCAATATTTGACTATTGGAATAGCAGAGGACTCGTTGAAATTAGAAAACTAGATGATTCAGTGGCACAGGCTATGCGAGTCTCAAGCAGCCCTCAAGAGTGGCGGGAGCGTGGTAAAAAGGTCAAATTTGATCTTTTACTGCCATAGTTCTTTCACCATTATAATTTACTTACCATATTTGACGTGCTTTCCTGTTGTTTTTCAGCTTTTTTATGAGAACAATTTTGTGATGGCAACAATGTGCTTTGAAAGAGCTGGTGACACAATGTGGGAGAAATTGGCAAAGGCTTCTGGTCTCAGAGCATCTGCTGATCAAATGAGGGGAAAGAATCCCGAAGCTTATTTGAGCTATCTCAGAGAAGCAGCGGAATTGTTTGAGTCAATTGGGAAATTCGAGTCTGCCGCTTCATGTTATTGTGACTTGGAGGAGTATGAAAGAGCTGGTAACTCCTTTTTTCATTATAACCACTTTGATTAGTTGCGAATTTAGCTAAACCTTTTGGCTGATACTATTGAAAATAATATAACCCAAATCAATGGATTTATAAAGACTACCTGTAGGTTAACAGCTTGGGTTGGCTTAATCATTATTTGAATTGTAATATCATTTCAATGCTTTTATATGTGCAGGGAAAGCTTACTTATATAAGTGCCAAAAAATTAATACAGCAGCGGAGTGTTTCACTCTAGCAGGATGCTACAGCGATGCCGCCGAAGCCTACGCTAAAGGAGATCAGATCTCCAATTGTTTGTCAGTTTGCAAAAAAGGGAAACTTTATGATAAGGGATTGCAGTATATAGAGTACTGGAAAAAGCACTTAAAAGTTAGAACTAAAGAAATAGAACAAAGTGAGCAAAGTTTTTTGGAGAGTTGTGCTCTTGACTGCCATGAACATAAAGATCTTAAATCCATGGTGAAATTTGTTAGAGCCTTTTGTTCTATGGAGTCTAAGCGTGTATTCTTGAGGTCTTTAGGCTGCCTTGATGACCTTTTATTGTTAGAAGAAGGATCGGGCCATTTTCTTGACGCTGTTGAGCTGGCTAGGACTTTGGGTTATGTTCAAAAAGAGGCTGAACTTTTGGAGAAGGCTGGACATTGTAAGGAGGCTGCGCTTCTCTTACTTTGGTATACATTTTTTAGCTCGTTATGGGGAAATGGAGGTAAAGGTTGGCCACTCAAGCTGTTTAGTCAGAAGGAATATCTTTGTGAGAAAGCAAGGTCGCTTGCAAAAATGACCTCTGATAACTTCTATGATTTTGTTTGTAACGAGCTTGAGGTTCTCTCTGACCAGCACAGTAGCTTGCCGGAGCTTAAGAAAGTTTTACTCGCTTCCCAGAAACATAAGAGTCTAAGAGGAGAATTCTTATCCATAAGGAAAATCTTGGATTCTCATTTTCGTATAAATTTCTCAAAGTACTTTTGGGAGGATGAATTACCTTCTGATATCACTGAGCATTGTGAAAACAAAGTCTTTGAGAGCTGTGTTTCTGTTAGAACTCTAGTCTTTTATTGGAACCAGTGGAAGGAGAACGTCATGAGTATCTTCGAGAGCATCAAATGTCTTGTAAATGAAGAGCCGGATAAAGTTGAGGGACTTGCTGATTTTAGTATAAGTTATTTTGGAGTGAGGAAACGTTGTGTAAATGGAAACATTGTCTACCTGTTAGTCAACAAGGATGGTGATTGGATAAGAACCGAAGGGAAGCTTCTATATATGAATATAAAGCAGTTGGCGTCTGCTATTAGGTCTTACTGGCAGTCAGAATTACTTTCTGTGGGTATGAAAGTACTTTTAAAGCTAGAAGGTCTCTATAAGTCAAAGTCAAATGCTTCAGCATTTCATCAAAGCACGTCTCTGGTACACATTTTTGAGGTTTCCAAGTTTCTTTCAGAATGCCCGTGTCTTAAACTCGCTTCTCCTGACAAAAAGAAACTGCAAAGTTTTCTTCGAATCTCTGCACAATACTTTGATCTTGTGTTTCCTTTAGACTGGCGAAGATGAGTCTCGGAGGACATGGTTTCTTTAAGGGAGACTGATCTATCACTCAAATTGCTTGATGAGATTATTCTTCAAAATGTGAGCAACAACAGTAATATCTCCTACTGGACAATTGGGAGAGTGATGATGGTATGTCTTTGTTCCAGTAAATGTGTTACATTGTATGAGATGATTATTAAGGGGCTTCAGTGGGCTCCCAAATGGCTATCAGTTGTGGAGGTCTGGAACTCTGGCGTTAGGGATATGGCGTTTTTTCCAATGCTTCGGACTGCTTTGAAAGATACATTTTGGTCAGACCAGAGGTGTGCTGGCTACATATAACCGCATAGTTTTGTGTATCTTTTGGATCATGTGTTATTTGTGGAGTCGTATCTGAATGGGATCCTTTACACCACGAAGTCTTCTTTCTATGGATGGTTCACACATCTTCACTCAACTGATGAACCGGTACTCCTCGAGGTATTTCTGAGGTTTGAAGTAAACTCTTATCTTGACATTGTTAAACAGATTCTATACAATAAAGAGTTTACTGAATCTTGGATTCGAAGATCAAACATTGAGGTCTCCTATTATTACCCAATTTTAGTGTTGAAGCTGGTAATGATGGTTTCTTTAGCCTGTCTGCAAGAGCGGGATTGTTCTAAAGTGCTATTTAATCTGCTCACGGTAAGCAACAATATTGCTGATTCGCTTCCAGAGAAGTTTGTGTACCATCTTTTAAGCAAAAGGAAGGGTCGCAACTTGCATTTGTGTCCACAAATAGTTGCAGAAGCGTTTATGAGCGTAGACGATCCTCTCTTGATTGTGAGTTCAGGAATGCCCGATCCGAAAATCAATGCCCCTGATGCTATATTTGTTGACCTTAAGAAATCCAAAAAGGAGATAACGAGTGCATTGTTCTTAAGGAAAGCTGCAGTTTGCTGTCAATTTCCTTCGAATGATGATGAATGTGAGACTATTCTTGAGGCACCATATTCTAATACATCATCAAATGTAAATGTGGATGTAAATCCAAAAGTCATAAGTGTGGACCTTGATAAACCCGAGCAGATAATAAGTAAATTGCGCTCAACAAGAAAAGCATATGAACGCGACGATTATTGTGAGACGATTTCTGTGGCGCCATCTTCTTCTAACACATCATCAAATGCAAATGTGCATGTAAATCCCGTGGCTGAATGCAAAGAGGTATTGCAAACAATTTGAAAAGTTCTTGAACAAATTTATAAATCTACAAACGGGAATAAAGGAGTGACATTGTGTACAATGACCTTATATTATAGCCTTCTTTACTAGAACCCATACCTATTGTATAAAATTTTGTATGTTAGTTTTATTGTCATCGATCTGACATTGATGCCTTCTGGTTATCTGTTTTGTTTTTTGTCAGAAAAAGTCAGATGACAACGATGAATGTAGGATGATTCTTGAGGTGCCATCTTCTTCAAACACATCATCAAATGCAAATGTGCATTCAAATCCGAAAAAGAGTGATATTCTTGATATAAGTCTGAATCTTGGTGATAAGTCAGATGACAATAAGAAATTAATTCTCAGCTTTCTAGAACAATTGCAACCACCCTCTGCAGTTGAGGAGCTAAAGAGAGTTATTTTGTCTATGTTTGAAGAGAGGTTAGCAATTAGCATTACACAGTTGCGATCAGTTCCTTCTGTATTGTATTCAACTTATATATATAAACCTATATATATATATATCTATACTCCCTTAATAAGCAAACTACCCCACCCCTCTTTTAACACCTCTACCTTTAAAATGTCTTTTATGCCCTCCTAATTTACACTACCCTATTTTTTCTCCATCACGCTCATTAGACACACATACGTTCATCCGATTTTCGATTTTCTCTTCCTTCCCCCTTCTCTGATTTTTTCCCCCCATAAACACCATCCACCACCGCCCCAAATACCACCATCCACCGCCGCAATCCACCTTCTATGTACGCTATCCCCCCATAAACACCATCCACCACCGCCCCAAAAACCACCATCAAACCACCATCCACCGCCGCCGGCTTATTTTTTTTCTTTTTCATCGCCGCCGCCCCACAAACCACCATCAAACCACCGGCGTTTTTTTCTTATTCCTCGCTGCATCGCGCGGGTACAACGCTAGTATATATATATATATATAGGGAAAGGGAATATAAGGTTGTCCGACACCTAAGCTTAGGTGTAGAACCCCTCACATACTAATATTTTTTTATTTCTTGTTTAATGAATAAATGCATGGGCCCCCATGATTTTTATGGATTAAAAAAACAATATGTGAGTGTTCCACACCTAAGCTTAGATACATATATATGGAAAAAGTGAATATATGGCTATCATGTGTCCAAGCTTAGGTGTAGATCCCCACACATATCAATTTTTTAATATTAGTTACACAATAAGTAAATCACATGGCCCCATGATTTTAATGGTATAAAAAAAGGGTATGTGTATACCCAAGCTTAACTACATGATAGCCACATATTCCCTTCCCTTTATATGTATATATGTACATTTAAATTGGTTGGTTGTTTGGCGATCATTTTCAGTGACGATGAAGCCAATAATCCACCTGTCAGGGGTGGAAAAAAGAAGGCTATGCAAGCGGTTGCTAAGAGTGGAGTGAGGAAGAAAGATGATGAGCAAGCGAAGAGTATGATGAATGATGCGTTTGTAGAAAGCGTTTGTAAGAAGTTATTGGAGGAAGGGAGCAGCAAGACTGGTGAGGCTGGCGATGAGGAAGCAAAGAGCATGGAAAGGAAGGGAAAGAGCAAGACATGTGGGGCTGATGAGGAAAAAAGCATTCAGGATGCAAAAACCGGGAAGGGCAAGAGCAAGAACAAAAAGGGTAAAAAGAAGAAGAATTAGCTGGCTAGTTGAATCAGATGTAGTAGTGTCGTTGGTTTTATTGTTAAGAGTTATGGAAGATGATACCAAAACCAACCGAACACAACTTTGACTTAACTAAAAAGTGAATGCTGGTGCTGGACTTAGGATAGAATGAAACAGATTAATATTCTTGTTTCCTATATGCAACTATTACTTATCTTTCTTGAAGACTTCGAGTCGATATTTATTTTCTTTGGAGACTGACTTTCGACTAAACTAGAATTCATTAAGAAAAAAAAGAAAGAATACACGACCATAGCTTTATATAGCCACACATACTACACTTTGACTCTAACTAGGACTTGTACTCCAACATAGAAATTTTGGCTTATATCTAATACTTAATTGACATATCAGACAATCCTAAACATACTGACACCTTTTGATTCTTAATGATCTCCTCCAACGGCCCTTCTTATTAACATTTCTTATTTTCAAAACTCCATAACTGTTTCCTTCTGCTGATTTAATGTGTTACCTATTTTATTGTATACATTTTGATACTTAGAGTGGACAAAAACTGAAGTATATTTTTAGTAGGCCAAAGATACATGATTTAACTTCCCCATAAAACTAATGAGTAATATGCTCATCTTCTTGTTACATAATAGAGGTTTATTTACTTTTATTTTATTTTTGTCGTTCAATTGAATCAATTCTATTTAACTTTTGAAAGGCCTTTTGGTCGTTGGTTTGGGAGGGAACAAGTCTTATGTTGGGCCAGTCCAACAGCGACAGTCAATGTAGAATCCGAGAACTTGTGAGTTGGACTATTTCCTTTTCGGTGATTCGGTGAATTCTGAATCTTGGTGAAACTGTGAAAGTGTAGTGTATTGGATAATACATACAAAAATTTTGACCTTTTTGTAGAGAGGATCTCAAGATTCAGCTTTTATGATCATGACATGAAGTTCTGAAAATTGACTACTAATTTAGATGGAATTGTTTATCTATACTCCTTTAATAAGCAAATTACCCCACCCCTCTTTTAACACCTTTACCTTTAAAATGTCTTTTATGCCCTCCTAATTTACACTACCCTATTTTTTCTCCATCACGCTCATTACACACACATACGTTCATCCGATTTTCTCTCCCTCCCCCCTTCTCTGATTTTCTCCCCCCATAAACACCATCCACCACCGCCCCAAATACCACCATCCACTGCCGCAATCCACCTTCTATGTACGCTATCCCCCCATAAACACCATCCACCACCGCCCCAAAAACCACCATCCACCGCCACCGGCTTATTTGTTTTTTTCTTTTTCATCGCCGCCGCCCCACAAACCACCATCAAACCACCGACGTTTTTTTCTTATTCCCCGCTGCATCGCGCTGGTACAACGCTAGTATTAATAAAGTATACTAATACCCGTAAACATATTAATTAAAAACTAAAAACCCTATTTATGTAGAAATTTATTTATTTATTTATCTATTTATATGTAACCACTTGGTAATAACTCAATGGCCACTTTTCAAAAGAGGTCTTGGGCTTGAGTCTTGTCAAAGTATTAAGTGCTTAAGATTCATTTGGATACTAGCCTGGCTGGAAGATTAATGGGTACCAAATGATACATGGATACAGGTGGTTTCCATCTAATTACCCTTTCAGACTAATTTTTATATGACTTTTTATTATCTTATAATATCCCCAATACACTCTATATTTAAAAAATTAATTTCATTTTATGTGACTCTTTATCATCTTACAAAATCCTCAAGACCTTCTTACAAACACATCAAAGTCGTTACATTATGTTATCAATAATACATAAATTAAATTTCATTCGATATTCCGCCTAATAGGCGAGATATAGATCTAGTTTATACTATAACGTGTCATTTTGGATGGGTAAATTAAAATTTATATAATACATATAGCTTAAAATCTATTTATATCTATGCTATTTGCAATGTAAGAATACAGTAAAATCTCTACAAATTTATTAATAATCTCTTATATTAATAAAGCAAGATTGCTTATATAAACTATTTATAGAAAAAAACCAATGTGTCAATTCAACATTCAGTTTTATTTGTTTTTTATAAAATTATGACATCATGAAATGTTTTGTATTTTAAATTTGTTTTTTTTAATATTTTCTATTTATTTTTTAACCTTAATATTTTGAAATTTTATCTTTCCAACATGTATATAATAAAATATTTTTTTTTTTTCAAAATATAAAAGATGGTTAATCTCGTAGAGGTGATAACAGTAACCTATTAATCATTATCAAGTCTATGCAAATTACACAAAGATCAAATAGATATTAACAAAAGTTTAATTAAAAATACTTGGGTCAAACCCAGGTTTATTGCTAGTATTTTATTAATTTAGATTTTTTACGGATGAGTTTTGAATTTGGAGAAAAATTTATAAAAACAAATTTCAAGACACATTTATTCTTCATGTACATTAAAGATGGTTAAAATTTAGAAATAAAAAAAAATAATGTCTCAATTTTTAAGTTCAAACATAGATTTGAAGGAGGTAGCACAATGGCCAGGACCTAACTTAAAAGAGAGAAAAACTATATGCTTTAAAAGTATATTAATTCTTTTTAAGAAAATACCTAGTCGGCTACTTGACGAAGTTTTGAAGAAACCTTACATCGAGACGTAAATTCCAACGTTATATTCCGTATTTGAAAATTTATACAATATTACATAATGTATTATCAGAAAATCAAAATATATTTGAAATTATCTTAATGATGATCTATACTATCTGCTTTTTTCTTAAAAAAAAACTTTGATCTATATAAATTGCCCCCTGTTTATACTTTACCCCTAACAATTCTTAATTTGATTTCTTATAATACCTTTAATAAACTTGACTAATAACATCTATTTTTAAACTATGTTAATAACTAAACTACATGTTTTACATTAATAACCCACACAAATCTCCCGCCATTACCACCACCCGTTATTGTCGTCACCGTCATCGCATTACACGGATGCGTTACTAAATAAAGGTTACATGATCTGATATGATGTGGTATTAGGGACATGCTATGTGAAGATTCGATTATTTTTGCAATTTTGGATTTTTTTTTCTAGATATAATTTTATTTTTAATAATCATGAGTACTTTTCATTTTTTTATACACTATCAAAAAACAATATTAAGTTTTTTAATTTGCGAAAAATTATTTTGGTGTTTTTTACAGTTTATAAGACTATCTCCGATGGTAAATAGTTGAGGCACCCTTGAACGCCCTGCTGCGTCATATGTCACGTTACAACTTAAAATCGCCAATTTTACGGTTCCACCTCTAATCATATAAACATTTTTACATATCCTTACTTTTCATGTAACTATAAATCTTTACATGCATTTTTTATATAAAAAGAAATATGTTATATCATGGATATTTCAAAATAATATCTATAATTATGACAAAATTCTCAATAAATAAATAAAGACGAAATGTTACAATGACGACAACTCAACATACACCATAATTTTCAACCCACATTTTCAACCAATTTTATTTTGGGACACATCAATTTTACTTTATTCCACCCAAATTTCTTATTTTATTGATATCAGTGACCCACATTACATATCAAGTTACATTACATTTTTCATATTTATTTCATTATTATATTAACCTATAAAACATCAAACCCAGCATCAACTCATGCCTAACTCATGCTAATGACGATGATGTTCCCATTTGGGTTGAGTTTAACTTATACTTCAATTCACCTCCAATGCAAGAACCTTAATGTTATGTTATTGAGTTTACTTTCAAAGTAAATAAAAAGAAGACAAGATATAATAACAATGATCATTTTATTTTCTTTTCTCAAAAGAAATTTTGAGAGGAGAAAAATATAGTAAAAACAGTTAATTTTTTTTTTTTTTTTCCGTTCAATTTTTTTTTAATCTTATTAAAACAAAAAATTCTTATTAAGAAAAAACAAATTGTTTTAAAATCTTTAACACTTATCTTCTTTTTTTACTCCAATTAAAACTCAAACGGACATAGCATAATCAAAGATAAAAAATAATAAACACTAGTCTAAGAAAAACTCAATCAATCCCGGAATCCCCTTTCTAAATTGCTCTCATACCGCTGACGTGTAAAGCCTGTATAGTAGTCCGTACGTACCCCTCTGTCTCACGCGCTCTACTACTATTTTTCTGTGCAGCCAAAACAAAACAAAAACCCCTTCAAATTTAATTCCATCTCATATATATAACAAAAACCCTTTTTCTCATATTTGGATGATAAATGATGACGGAAGCTGAAGGAGGAGAAGTAGTAAATAAGGTGAAGAAGAAAAAAGATGAGTTTGCAGAGCTGATTTTTTCATGGTCCATTGATGACATTCTCAATCACAACCTCTACAAAACTAAGGTCTGGCCATTTCTTCTTTTTTTCATACATAATAATGGACTGGTAGTTTTTTTTGTGTTTGTAGTTTGTGTGTTTATTTATGTATTATTATTACGAGAGCAAGTACCCGCGTGTTGCGGCCATGACATGATGGGGTGATAGGTCATAGAGTGTGATAGCCAAATGTCTTAGTCGTACGTGCTCCATCCTCGAATTTAAAAATTTGTCGAAAGTATATCGAATAACATCTCTAATGAAAGAACATGAAATTTTAAAAACACCCATATAATTTTTATAATTTATCGATGTACGGTTTGTGAGATAAAAGATTTTGAACGAATTGGAGGAATAAATGATTTATGGATGAGAGAGAAAAAAGATGATTGGTTGAGATTTGATGAGAGAGAAACGGTGTTTGGTAATATATAATTGATAGAAAGGGTATTTTGAGAAAGTAAATGTTGAATTGAAAGTTGAAACCCTATTTGCTTTATAATATAGTATAGATTATTATTAATAATTTTTTTTATGTAGTCGTTGTGGTTACCGATTATATGAAGTATGAGGTACTCTGAAAATTTGTTGTAAAATGTTTTTGGTGAAAATTGTTGCTAAGTCGATATTATTATTATTAGTACAAAAGTAAATTATAAGTAGGACTACCTTGGTATATTTATGGGTTTGTTACCCACATTGGGATAAAAGTTGCTAATTAATTGTATAGCTTAAAGCCTTTTATTACAATAATAAGATGAGATCGACCTCGACGCTTGATGAGTTTTTCAAAAGTTAATAAGTTTGATATTACAGCCTCGAATATATGTATATATACACACATGATATTGGAGGCTGTAAATCTCCTAGAATCTAGTAGAATTGAACTTGAGATATAGATGCCGGTATGGAACTATAAAGTTACCACTAGAAGGACAAACTTGAATCACAAAACATGTAAAACAAATTAACTATTTGACCTCAAAGTCAACCTTGTTTATAGTTATGTGCAATCACTATAGAGTGTTTGTATCATCCAATTGTATTAGCATACTAATTGAGCGTCCCTAGATTTTATCACTTGTACATGAATCATTCTGTTGAATTGATGCATTATTGGCAGGTGGACACCATACCCCTTACTTTTGATTCGGAACAACAGTACTTCAGTTCTTTTGTTTATCCTTTGCTTGAGGAAACACGTGCTGAACTCGCTTGCTCCATGGAGATCATACATAGATATCCATCTGCTCACATTCTCTCTATTCACGAGGCCAGACCCGATGGAAAAGCTGTGTATGATGTTGAAGTTGGTCCGTGGAGAAACACATCTTTTGAACGTGGCAAACCGTCTTACCATACATTACCTGGTGATCTTCTCATTTTCATGCATGGAAAAGCAGAGTCGGTTTCTGATTTGCAACACATGGGAAGTACATGGGCTTTTTCGTTAGTTAGCAAAATCACAGAGAATGATCATGAAGACGATTTTGAAGCTACAGTATCACGATTTACAGTTAAAGCTTCACAACCTCTTAATTTTCAAGATGGGTTGTTTGTCGTTTTCTTAAAAAATATTAAAATCCAGACAAGGATTTGGGATTCATTGCACATGAATGGAAATATGAATATCATTAAAGCTATTCTTCACCCTCATTCTATGGTAAGTTGTTAAATGCAAATTTTGTTTCGTAAAGTGATAATATCATTATTTATTTATTTATATGTTGTCTACAGGTCAAGGAGAATTGCAATACCTGTTCTTTTGATTACGATAGTCTCTCTTCTCAAATTAGAATTCTTTTGGATAAGCTGAACAAATCACAAAGAGTAGCAGTTATGGCGTCCCTTGAGAAAACAGAATGTTATCACAATTCGTACGTGGAACAAATATGGGGACCACCGGGTACAGGAAAAACAACAGCAGTTAGTGTTTTGCTATATGTTCTCTTGCAAATCAACCGTAGGACTCTTACTTGTGCACCAACAAACATTGCTCTGTTACAACTAGCTTCACGAATTCTAAGTTTGGTTAAGGCATCATCTAAAATTACAACTGCTAATGGTGATTCCATTTGTTCGTTCGGAGACATCCTTCTGTTTGGCAGCAAGGAAAGATTAAAAGTTGATTCAGATTTCGACGACATATATTTGGAGCATCGGGTCGAAAGGCTTAAAGAGTGCTTTGGGTCTTTGACTGGTTGGAAACGTTGCATGAGGTCTATGAATGATTTACTTGAAAATTGTGTATCTCAGTATCACATCTTTCTAGAAAATGAATTGTTCAATGAAAACCAACTTGCAAATGCAAATCAAAATGAATGTAAAACAAACAAGTTACAAGTCAAATCATTCCTTGAGTTTGTGCAAGATCGGTTTGGTTCTTCTGTAATGCCACTTAGAAGATGCATTCTTACATTCTTGACTCATGTCTCAAAAAGTCACATGAAGGAATACAATTTCCATAGCATGATACATCTTTTGGATAACTTAAGTTCATTTGAATCATTGTTGTATGAAGAGAACTTGGTTTCAGAAGAACTCGAGCACCTTTTCACATCTAAACCATTGCCTGATGAGTAGGAGGATATGTCATCAATTAATTCTGTTAGAGCCAAGTCTATATTGGTTCTAAGAGGTCTGCAGATATCTCTTGAAGCACTAGGTCTTCCAGATGTTGTAAAAAGGCATGTAATAGTAGAGTTCTGTTTCGAAAGTGCTTCTCTTATATTTTGCACAACATCGAGTTCGTACAAGTTGCATATGGTTCCAATGAAATCTTTGAACGTTTTGGTCATAGATGAAGCTGCACAGTTAAAAGAGGCCGACTCCACTATTCCTCTTCAGCTTCCTGGGATGAAGCATGCTATTCTCATTGGAGATGAGTGCCAATTACCGGCAATGGTTACAAGCAATGTATGTCTTTAACGCTTTTTCTACTTCCTATTGTTATATATTATCTTTTTTTAAACCTGATTGAATGCTTGTGGACAGGTATGTACTGAATCTGGCTTTGGCCGGAGCTTATTTGATAGACTGAGTTCTGTAGGCCATTCTCGCCATCTACTAAATGTTCAGTATCGAATGCATCCTTCCATCAGTTCCTTCCCTAATTGGAGGTTCTATCAAAATCAGATCCTTGATGCTGAAAATGTGTTATGTGAAAGTTATGAAAAGCGATATCTTTCAGGACCAATGTTTGGTTCATATTCATTTATAAATATTGTTGAAGGAAGAGAAGAAAAGGATGATGATGGGCAGAGCAAAAAAAATTTGGTTGAGGCAGCTATTGTGATTAAGATTGTACAAAATCTCTATAAAGGTGCGCCTATTTCTCATATTCTTAAACATACAAAGGCAGAGTGATAAGTTACATCTTCAAATTATTTAAAATTATATATACCTTTTTTTATGTATGTTTCTCAGTATACATGTAACCTCTCTTCTTTGACACTTATAGCATGGAAAGACTCGAAGAAGAAGCTTACTATAGGTGTTGTATCTCCCTATGTGGCCCAAGTTGTTACGATTCGAGAAAAACTTGCTCACAAGTATGATAAACTTGATGGATTTTCAGTAAAGGTGAAATCGATTGACGATTTTCAGGGTGGAGAAGAAGATGTTATTATTCTGTCGACAGTCAGATCTAACAGCAGTGGATCTGTTGGATTCATGTCTAGTCCACAAAGGACTAATGTTGCCCTCACCAGAGCAAGGTATGGATATATCTATGATGTAAGGAATCTTCATTATCTATACATAGCTTTCTATTTAAAAACAATATCTAACCTTGTGTATGTTCTGTCTTCAAATTTTGTCCAGACATTGCCTATGGATATTGGGGAACGAAAGAACCTTGACTAATAGTGAACATGTATGGAAAGATTTAGTTTGTGATGCAAGAAATCGCCAGTGTTTGTTTGATGCTGATTCCGATGAAGGCTTGAAGATGACAGTTTTATATACAAAAAAAGAGCTAGAGCAACTTGATGATCTAGTTAATGAGAATAGTATCCTTTTTAAACATGCAAAATGGAAGGTATATGTTAATAAACACTTTTCAAAATTTATTAATATCTTGTACAGTTTATCATATTTGTTACTCGTCATGCCATTAGGTCCTGTTCAGCGACGACTTCAGAAGATCATTTGGAAAGCTGACTACTGCTCGATTGAAGAAGCTTGTTTTAAATCTTTTATTGAGACTCTCTGGTGGCTGGCGGCCCCAAAAGCTAAGTGTAGACTTGCATTGTGTAAAATCCTCACATATTCTGAAACACTTTAAGGTTGCAGGGTTATATGTTATATGCACAATTGACATCATCAAGGAATTCAATTATGTACAAGTTTTAAAGGTCTGGGATATATTACCTTTTGAAGAGATCCAAAAACTCACAAGACGTCTTGAGAAGATACTTGCTGCATACACGGATGATTATATTAGTCGTTGTACAGAAAAATGCATGGAGGGGTAAGCTCATTTCCGAACAGGTCATTATGGTTATCCTTTTATCTCAAACAGGTCATGTAAAGGAAACTAGTTTGAAGGGATGTTAGTAGGATTGGTTGAATGGGTTGGAAGTCGGCCCAAATTTTTATTTAATGATAAAAACAACTTTCTTAAGTTTTTAATTCAACAATTCAATTGTTACAGTGATAATACTAGTAACTTGTTTTTGTTATCAGCATTTCAAGTTACACAGAGTTTGGGGTTTATGGGTCATCTTTGTTATCAGCATTTCGTTCTATATTCTAACCAAGGTGTCCCTTTTACTTGTCCAGTCACCCAGTTGGTGCATTTCTTGCATCTTCGGCTCTCTTTATATTGTTGGGAGCCCAAGAGGGCTTTTTTGTAATAGTCAACTTAGCATTTTTTTGTGAATCCCTTTTACCCAAAAAAAAACTGTTCATGAATGTTCAGATCCTACTCAAAACTGACCCATCTCAACCTGAACTTGCTTTGATAGTTTTATTTTCCAACCTTTAAACTGTTTCAATCCATATATGCATATTAATGTTTTTTTGGACTGTATTTATGCTGTTCAGGAATTTGGAAGTTCCTAAGAGTTGGATAGCCTCCGAAGAAATTATACGATTTTGTTTTGTTAGGAATACTGAAGTGGGCTCTTGTGAAAGTAAAAATCATCTTGAAAACTCAAAAGTGAATGAGAGCTTGTTGCTTATGAAATTTTACCCTTCTCAGATGGGGCGGTGAAACATCTGCTTTCTGATAAAGAACAACTTGATCTACCCATGCAAGTCAGTGATGAACAAATGGAGATTGTTCTATTTTCCAAAAGTTCTTTCATAATTGGGCGTTCTGGAACTGGAAAAACCACTATATTGACTATGAAGTTGTTTCAAAAGGAACAGTCTTTTTATGTTGCTTCCGAAGGGATTTATGAAGGGAAGAGAAACAGTATCAGTGATTCAAAAGTTGATGATTTTAAAGACAGAAAACCAAGTGTTCTCCGCCAACTTTTTGTGACAGTCAACCCAAATTTGTGTCATGTTGTGAAGCAACATGTTTCCCACCTTACAAGGTGCACAAGTACTTATTATTTTCTCTCTTTTCTTTTTTGTTGCGTTGGTTCTGTTTTCTGAATTTAAGCTTTGGTTGTGTTTGACAGTATTTCATGTAATGGGAATACATCATTGGAGGTCAATCTTGATTATCCAGACATGATATCAGAGTTCAGCGATATTGCAGATACATTTATTGACATTCCAGTGAAAAACTACCCCCTTTTCATAACATTTCATAAATTTCTAATGATGTTGGATGGCACATTGGGGAATTCTTTCTTTGAAAGGTTTCCAAAGGCAAGAGAAGCTTCTCATGGTAACCATACAACTTCAAGGTCCGTTGCATTGCAAACTTTTTTAAGATTAAGGGAGGTAACATATGACAGATTTTGTACACTTTACTGGCCTCACTTTAACTCAAGTCTAACAAAGAAACTTGATCCCTCCAGAGTGTTTACTGAAATTATATCACACATAAAAGGAGGCCCACATGCAGGGGACTGCAGTGACGGAAAACTAAGTTATCCGGGCTACTGTTTATTAGCTGAAAGTCGTTTGTCCACTTTGACAAAAGAGAAAAGAGAAACTATTTACTACCTCTTTCAAGCATATGAAAAGATGAAAAGTGAGCGAGGGGAATTCGATTTGGGAGATTTAGTGAGTGACCTCCATGACCGACTTAAAAATGGACATTATGATGGTGACGTTATTGATTTTGTGTATATAGATGAAGTTCAAGATCTTAGTATGAGGCAGATTTCTCTTTTCAAGTATATATGCCAAAATGTCGATGAGGGCTTTATTTTCGCAGGCGACACTGCACAAACCATTGCCAGAGGGATTGATTTTAGATTTCAGGATATACGATCTCTGTTCTATAAAGAGTTTTTAACTAAACAAGAGAAAGGTCTTGTATCCGAGGTTTTCCAACTAAAACAGAACTTTAGAACTCATGCCGGTGTTCTTCAGTTGGCCCAGAGTGTCATTGACATTCTTTCCTGTTACTTTGTTCACTCAATTGATATTTTGGAGCCGGAGACTAGTCTTATTTCTGTTGAAGCTCCTGTTTTGCTCGAGTCTAGCAATAATGAAAATGCAATTGAAACAATCTTTGGGGGCAGTGAAAGTGGCGGAAAAAAAGTTGGCTTTGGGGCGGATCAAGTGATATTGGTGCGTGACGATTGTGCTAAGATTGAGGTTTTAGAATATGTTGGAAAGAATGCACTTGTTCTCACCATACTAGAGTGTAAAGGCCTTGAATTTCAGGTGTGTTTCTTTTATTAAGATGCCAAATGGGCGGATTAGTTATAGGTCGAAGTGGGTCATAATGGCCACCTCTACTCTGCAAAATGATATTTTAATGTACTAATATGGTTAGACATGCTATATTACTGAGCAGTAAAATCCTGATAAAACTACTTTGATAAAAGAAAGTAGTTGTAACTTGTAAATATTTAAGTTACTTTCTGCTTTGGCCGACTTTTGACGCATTCCATTTTAACAATGTATTTTACACAGTTCGACCATTCGATCTGTTCGAGGTAAAATATAACCCGAATTAACCAAATTCAAGATGATGGGGTCAAAATGGTACCTCTAATTCTTGTGATTTTAAAGTGCTTTTGATTATTGATTTCTGATTTGCCATGACATGTAGGATGTATTATTGTATAACTTTTTTGGGACATCCCCTTTAAAAGACCAATGGAGAGTGATATATGGCTACATGAAGGAGTGCGATTGGCTCGATGAAAATCTTCCTCAGTCTTTCCCGACCTTCAGTGAGGCAAGACATAGTGTCTTGTGCTCTGAATTAAAACATTTATATGTGGCTATAACTCGAACGAGGCAAAGACTATGGGTATATGAGAACAAAGAGGAGCTCTCCAAGCCAATATTTGACTATTGGAAAAGGAGGAGGCTTGTTCAAATAAGAAAACTAGATGATTCAGTGGCACAGGCTATGCGAGTCTCAAGCAGCCCTCAAGAGTGGCGGGAGCGTGGTAAAAAGGTCAAATTTGTTCTTTACTAGCTATGCTACTTTTATCATCTCTATCGTAGTTACCTTGTTTGACATGATTTCCTGTTGTTTTTCAGCTCTTTTATGAGAACAAGTTTGTGATGGCAACCATGTGCTTTGAAAGAGCTGGTGACACAATGTGGGAGAAATTGGCAAAGGCTTCTGGTCTCAGAGCATCTGCTGATCCAATGAGGGGAAAGAATCCCGAAGCTTATTTGGACTATCTTAGAGAAGCAGCGGAATTGTTTGAGTCAATTGGGAAATTTGATTCTGCCGCTTCATGTTATTGTGATTTGGAAGAGTTTGAAAGAGCTGGTAACTTCTTCATGCAATATAACCACTTTATCTGTAAAAATGCATTTTGCACATTTACCGCTAAACCTTTTGGCTGACCCTCTTGAAACTAAATACAAATCTAATCAATCCATTATGAGGACCACCTGTAAGTTAAGTGCTTGAATTGTAATATCATTTAAATGCTTTTATATGTGCAGGGAAAACTTACTTGTATAAGTGCCGAAAATATGATACAGCAGCAGAGTGTCTCACTCTAGCAGGATGCTATAGCGATGCTGCTGAAGCCTATGCCAAAGGAGATCAGGTCTCCAATTGTCTGTCAGTTTGCAGAAAAGGAAAACTTTATGATAAGGGGTTGCAGTATATAGAGTACTGGAAAGAGCACTTAAATGTTAGAACTAAGGAAATAGAAGAAACTGAGCAAAGATTTTTGGAGAGTTGTGCTCTTGATTGCCATCAACATAAAGATCTTACAAACATGGTGAAATTTGTCAGGTCTTTTTGTTCTGTGGAGTCTATGCGTGTATTCTTGAGGTCTTTAGGCTGCCTTGAGGACCTTTTATTGTTAGAAGAAGAATCTGGCCACTTTCTTGATGCTTTGGAGCTGGCTAGGTCATTGGGTTATGTTCAGAAAGAGGCTGATCTTTTGGAGAAGGCTGGACATTATAGGGAGGCAGCAGATCTCTTACTTTGGTATGTGTTTTTTAGCTCGTTATGGGGAAATGGAGGTAGAGGTTGGCCATTGAAGCAGTTCAGTAAGAAGGAAGACCTTTGTGAGAAAGCAAGGTTGCTTGCAAAAATGACCTCTGATAATTCCTATGATTTTGTTTGTAATGAGCTTAAGGTACTCTCCGAGCAGCAGAGTAGTTTGCCCGAGCTCAAGAAAGTTTTACTCATTTCCCAGAAAAATAAGAGTCTAAGAGGAGAAATCTTATCCATAAGGAAAATCTTGGATTCACATTTGCGTATTAATTTTTCAAAGTACTTTTGGGAGGATGAATTGCCGTTTGATATCACTAAGCATTGTGAAAACCAGATCTTTCAGAACTGTGTTTCTGTTAGAACTCTTGTTTTTTATTGGAACCAGTGGAAAGAGAATGTCATGAATATCTTTCAGAGCATCAAATGTCTTGAAAATGAAGAGCTGAATAATAACGAGGCACTTTCTGATTTTAGTATAAGTTATTTTGGAGTGAGGAAACAGTGTGTCAATGGAAACATAGTTTACCTGTTAGTCAACAAGGAGGGTGATTGGATAAGAACCGCGGGTAACAACGGTCTTCATAGCGAAGGGAAGCTTCTATATATGAATATGAAGCAGTTGGCGTTTGCTATTACATCTTATTGGCAGTTAGAGTTGCTTTCTGTGGGTATGAAAGTACTTTTAAAGCTAGAAGGTCTGTATAAGTCAAAGTCAAATGGTTCAGCATTTCATCAAAGCACGTCTCTCGTACACATCTTTGAGGTTTCCAAGTTTCTTTCAGATTGCCATTGTCTTCACGTCACTTCTCCTGAGAAAAAGAAACTGCAATATTTCCTTGGAATCTCTGTACGATACTTTGATCTAGTGTTTCCCTTAGACTGGCGAAGATCAGTCTCCGAGGACATGGTTTCCTTAAGGGAGACTGATCTATCACTTAACTTGCTTGATGAGATCATTCTTCAAAATGTGGGCAACAAGAGTAAAATCTCCTATTGGACAATCGGGAGAGTGATGATGGTATGTTTTTGTTCCAGTAAATCTGTTACTCTTAATGAGATGATTATTAAGGGGCTTCAGTGGACTCCCAGCTGGCTGTCATTTGCGAAATATTGGAATTCTGGCATAATGAGAGACGTGGCGTTTTTTCCAATGCATAGAGCTTTGAAAGATTCTCTTTGGTCTGACCAGAGGTGTGTTGGCCACATATCACCTCACAGTTTTATGTATCTTTTGGATCGTCTAATTTTAATGGAGTCGTTTTTCAATGAAATTCTTTACACTACGAAGTCTTCTTTTGCTGGGTGGTTCACAAATTTTCACTACCATGAACCGGTGCTTGAGCAGAATTATTTAAGGTTTGAAGTAACCTCCTATCTTGAACCAGTGGCCCAACAAATTCTATACAATAAAGAGGATACCGAGTCTTGGATTCGAAGATCAAACATTGAGGTCTCTTATTACTACCCACTTTTAGTGTTGAAACTGGTAATGATGGTTACTTTAGCTTGTCTGCAAGACTCAAGTTGTTCTAAATTGTTATTTAATTTGCTGACGAACAATGTTGCGGGTTCACTTCCAGAGAAGTTTGTACACCATCTTTTAAGCAAAAAGAAGGGTCACAACTTGCACTTATGTCCACAAATGGTTGCAGAAGCGTTTATGAGCATAGAGGATCCTCTCTTGATTGTGACTTCAGGAAAACCGAATTCAAAAATCAATGCACCTGGTGCTATATTTGTAGACCTTGAGACATCCAAAGATGAGATAAGGAGTGCATTATTCCCTAATTTATGTAACAGGTTTTTGGAGGAAGGAAGCAGCAAGACAAGTGAGGTTGACGACGAGGAAAAAAGCTTTCAGAATGAGAAAAGCATGAAAGAAAAGGGAAAGAGCAAGAAAAAGAAGGGTAAAAAGAACAAAGGTAGGAATAACTAAGTTGGTGAATCAGATTGATAAAGTGTAATAGTGTTGGCTTTTATGTATTTTGTTATCAGATGTATGTCATATATTTTTGTACACTGGTGGTAGCTAGGCTGTTAGAAGGAAACCAACAATCATTTTATGTGAAAGGTCTTGGCCTGTAATTTGGATAGCTCGAAAGTTAATGTTTTGTACAGGGGAGCTAGATGAACTGCAAGGTCTAAAATGGGTTCAGTTTTGTATTTAACAGGTCCTGATCTCAGATTTCTACACTAGTCAATGTCTATATAACATGTTAAGTATATATCATTATTTTGTTTTCTTTTTATATATCAGACAGCTGCTATAAAATAAAAGCTAAGAACCGTCATTATCAATAACAAAAACATGATAAAGTACAACTATTTTGATAATTATATAGGAAATCCATGATTTCCATCCTTCTAATTTTTTATTTATATATGTACTGTAGAGCTAAGTTGTATGATGCATCATCATCTTGCAATACAATTCTTTCCTTTCCCCGATTTCTTTTCAAAACCAAAACCAATTACTCTTTACAAAACCAAAACCGATTACTCTTTTCAAAACCAAAACCGATTATTAACCAGTTAACCTATAACCGGTTAATTATTCCAACCGGTTAATCACATATTATACACACACACATATAGATCAATCATGAGTTTTCCTAATTTGAGAACAATTTTTTTTGTAAGAACCATGAGGACTCTTAAATTATATATTTGTTCACATGTTTTTTTTTTGTTCATTTACATGTGAAACGTTATAAAAACATATGTTGCAGAAGAAACTTTTTGAAGAAACCTTCATGTTAGAATGAAAAGATTGCGGTTCCCAAAATAAGAAGATTTCGACTTTGGCTACAAGCTAGATATCAAAGCTCCGATTATGTTTGATTTTATTTCTTTATTTATCTATCAAAATTATAGTATAAATAGAGGCTCAAAGATGTATTCACTGTATATCAAAATTAATAATAATAATTCACAATTTAGTCTTTTATTTCCCTCCTGTATCAAACGTTGTATAAGCCTTCCAGTCTTACTTTTATTTTTATATATCAATTTTTAACATGGTATCAAGAGCCATAAAACTCTAATAAACAATTATCATCAAAACAAACAAAACAAAAAAAATCAATCACAAAAAAATAAAACACAAAAACCGAAGTCGAGGTTTGCTGAAAAGAATTCGAAGGGGACGTGAGGAGCTCGGTGGGAATTTGAGCCGCAAAAGAGGTCCCTTAGGATACATTAAATTTTGAGTTGGTAAAAAGATTTAGATTGGTGAGGTGCTCTCGGTGGATGTTTCGTGAGATTGAGGAACCGAAAAAGACAAAAAGCCAAAAGCTTTTGTCTTTGTGATTTTATGAGAAGCAGTAGCCGCAAAAAGGAAAATTGTGGGATCCTCGCTTCTGTCGAACATCAACAAGCCGTGCAACACAAATCAAGAAGGGAAGTGTTAGAAATATACCTGTATTTTTTTTGAGGGGAGATATAGGTATATAAAGAAAGGAAGGTAATAGCTCAAGAATCAAATCAAGTATACCATGTCTGTTGAAGACGGTCTCTTAAATCAAGTCTACCATGTCTGAAGAAGGCAGTAACCCAAATCAAGTCTACCATGTCTGAAGAAGGTGGTATCTCAAATCAAGTCTACCATGTCTGAAGAAGGCGGTAGCAAAAATCAAAAACTACCATGTCTAAAGAAGACGGTAGATCAAACCAAAAAACTACAATGTCCGAAGGCGGTATCTCACTAAATAAACTGTGAGACTACCATGTCTGAAGGCGGTAGATCAAACCAAAAACTACCATGTCTGAAGAAGACGGTAGATCAATAATCAATCAAAGGTTGTCATGTTCGAAGGCGGTAGCACAAATCAAGGCTGCCATGTCTGAAGGCGGTAGCTCAAAATCAAAGGCTACCAAGTCTAAAGGCGGTAGTTCAAGTCAAACTTAAACCAAAAATAAAAACAAACATAAGTTGAATATTGGAAATCCCACTTTTCAACTTGAGGGGGAGTGTTAGAATGAAAAGATTGCGGTTCCCAAAATAAGAAGATTTCGACTTTGGCTACAAGCTAGAGATCAAAGCTCTGATTCTTTTTGATTTTTTTTCTTTATTTATCTATCAAAATTATAGTATAAATAGGGGCTCAAAGATGTATTCACTATATATCAAAATTAATAATAATAATTCACAATGTAGTCTTTAATTTCCCTCCCGTATCAAATGTTGTTTAAGCCTTACAGTCTTACTTCTATTTTTCTATATCAATTGTTAACACTTCAAAGTAGCTTTTTATGAATTTGTGAATGAATTTGTTCACGTTTTTTGTTCACATATGTCAAATTACTATATATAAGGTTTTGGAAAAAATTTTCTTCTGCAACATATGTTTTATAATGTTTCACATGTATATGAACAAAAAAAAAAACATGTGAACAAATATATAGTTTAAGAGTTCTTACAGTTCTTACAAAAAAATAGGTTCTCAAAATAAGGTCCCCTATCAATCATATTATATACATACACTGATATATAACCGGAAAGATCACACCATCAAATGATTTCGTAAGCTTTCAATATATCTATACTATATATAGTTCTTTCATTAGATTCGACATCAATTTTTGATTGTTTTTGAGATTTGGGATGATGAATTTTGTTTTGTGTTTAGAAAATGATGTTTATTTGGAATATGGATTCCTCGCTCAGACTTGTCAGAAATAATTGTTTTTCCCCATTGTTCATCACTTTCTCAATATTATAATGGGAGGTTAAAAAAACCGAATAGGTTAACCAGTATCGGTTAACCGGTTATTATTAATCGAAATCAGTTAGATAGGTTCCAGTTTTAAAACCTAGAAACCGGTTATTAATCGGTACAAGTAACCGTAAGCGGTTATTACTGTTTCAAAAAATAACTGAAACCGATTATCGTAATTAATTATCGTCTAGTATCGTGCTAGTTTAATATAAAAAATATATACGAAGAACATCATATAACTCTGATTTGATTTGACAATTACAAACAATGATATTAAAACTATTATACTCTATTGGATATTTTATTTTAAAAAAATCCTTACCATATATGAGTCTTTATTATATATCAAAATAAACACATACCAAATATTATAAACTAGATTATTGTCCCGCGTAATATACGAGATATCATATTTAACTAATGACATATTATCGTAAATTGATAAACATAGATAAAAGATTTTGAAATGGACTAATTAATAATATGATGCAAAAGTTGTAGAGTTAATTTATAAATAAACAAAGTTTCATTGAACAGTATTACATTTACAATCAAAATTGAGATATGTCTTTATATACTGGAAAAAAAACCCATGAAATTTCATGACTTTATGTTTATATAAACTATAAGTAAAACTTAAATTAATGTATCAAGTGATAGTTTGAAATTCAGGATAACCAAATTTGTTTACCGGAATACAATTAAGAACTAAATATAGATTTTGACTTCTTTTTTAGACTTGTAACTATATTAGTCATTTTTACAATCTTTCATGTAGTTTAATGCTTATATAGATACAAACATAAAGAAAATTTAACAAAATTTAAATAATCTTATCTAAAATATCAAGGATCATAGATCTAAGCAATACACTTACATTTAATATTCATTTGATTACCGCTCAAGCGAGCTTATGAGTACTATCTTTTTTAACAGATAAATAACATTTTTTTAGAAAGTATTAATTGTATATCAATTTTCCAATTAAAATTATAGGTATTTTTTCACTTCTATTCAATTTTAAAAGTTCTTTCTTAAGTTTTTAGCCTCAAAAAGTCTACTATATGTGTTCATAGTCAATTTTTTAAGGAATTTTTGAAAGTAATTTTACATCAATATATTGAGATTTTTTTGGTTATGTATTTATCTTTGAATTTTTAAAATTTTGAGTGGTACAATATTAAATGTCATTTAACCTCCCATGTATTTGATAAACCATGTATTAAATAATCATATATATATATATATATATATTCACTCGCATAATACGCGAGATAAATATATTCAACTCTTATCTATATTATATTATAAAGCAAAAAGCTTCTAAATTTTCAACATTAAACTTAAATTTTCGATATTGATTTTAAGTACTTCCGAAAATGCCCATCACATCAATTCTATATTTACTTAAAATAACTATGAGTCTATAATACTCTTTCTCTCTCCTTAAATCTCAACCAATCATTTTTTTTCTCTCTCCTCTATAAATAATTTTATTCATCTAACTCTTTAAAAATCTTTTATCTCAAAAATTGTACATCGATAAATTATAAAAATGGTATGGGTGTTTTTAAAATTTCATGCTCTTTCATTAGAGATATCCTTCGATATACTTTCGATGAATTTTTAAATCCGAGGGCGGAGCCCGTACGCTTCTCGCTATGACACTTTATGACATATCACCTCCTATGACCTATCACACTCTATGACCTATCACCTTTACCATCTCACCGCCGCAACGCGTGGGTACTTGTTTATATTCACAAGACACATGTTTAGGAAAATTATATAAACTTAAATTTTGTTTTAAATTGAAAAAATATTTAATAATCATTAATAAAGTATAAAACTTACCTAAGATCTTAATATTATAAGAAATTTTAATTTTATCTAATTCTTAACTAATGATGTCATTAGTTAATAAGTAATTTATATTAAAGATTTTTAATAAAATATGTATGTTATATTTTTGTATAATGGTATTCTAAAGTTAAATATATACTGTATTATTTTCTATATTTACCAATATCAAATATCAAATGTTAGCTAATATAGTAACATGAAATTACATTGACGCAAGTCATTATATATTACTCAATTCGTTCCATTTTAAGTGTCTGACTTTGACTTTTTCAAGTATTTTTCTTTCAATTTGACCGTAAATATTTTAGTATGTGTTATATAATATTTAATACAAAATATACGAATGAATTGAGTTTTAAATGTTTTTTTTATTAATATAATTTACATTAACAACTATATAATACAAATAAGGATATTTACGTTTAAAGTTGAAAGATAAAAAAGTTTAAAAAGTCAAAATTGGACACCTAAAATTAGACGGATAAAATAACTCGTATGTGTTAAAGTCATGTTCATAATAAAAATAACACACAAATAAAAAAAATATATAATCATCTTATATATGTTGATTGGATAAAAAATAAAAACACAATAATGTAAACAATTTAAAATATTAATATGATTTTATGTTATTATTTACTAATTTAAAACAAAAATAAAATAATATATTACATATGATGTGTTTGTGAATCACATCGAAATTAAACATGGATTATCAAGATTATAAAGATTATATTGTAACATTCGTGATTTTTATGTGTAATTAACGTGAATTAAACTTGATTAACTTCGATTTAAGTCCTTGATTCTTGTGGCTTAATTGATTCTTGAACCGTTGACTCAAACGTGCTAAATGGTTTATTATTCTAGTTTATCTAAATAATTCGTTTATTTAATTGTGAATTAGAAACGTGTATTTGTGTTAGTCGAAGCTACGTGAACGTATTTATCGGTTTTAGGACGTAATGTGACGTTTAGTTTGATTAGAAACGTAATCAGGTGATCCATGGGTCGACCCATGACCCAACCCTATCCAAGCACCCAATCCCCTCCCTCCACCATTATCCACTCATTTCCTTCCATCTCTCTCTCACCCCATTGAATGCAAGACAACTCTTACACCCTCTTCCTCTCTAAATTTATCTATCATTAAATGTGTTTCAAGATAATTTAATGTTAGAATAATCATCTTCATCATCATTCAATCATCATATCAAAAGTTTGAAGTTTAAAGCGCAAAAAAATCACCAATTTCGGGCCAAATTCGGATTCAAAGCTTGCTTGAAGTTTTTGATAAGTCAAATTCATCTCAACACTATCATTTGATGTTTAAAATCAGGTTTTAATTATAAATAATCATTATTGAGTCATTTTTCCAAGTAAAATTTGATATGGGTCAAAAAATTAGGGTTTATAAGTAACAAGTGGGTCAAAAACGGGTATCTTCATTATTTCTTGGAATGATTCGAAATTCTTGTGTGGATTATGTTTTAAAACATGTTTCTAACTCATTCTGAGCAATCCTTGGTCAAAAATCAGATTAAATCCAATTAAAAGCAAAATTCGGGTTTTTATAAAATTAAGTAGGTCAAAAATAAGAAAAAATCCAAAACTGATGATTTATGACCAACTTGGAATGGGGTTTGTTTTCATTACTTTCACCTCGTTTATAATAGCCCAAAACATATTTCTGGTACATCAATTGATCGCACAGCCTCGAATTAGAGTTGTTGCGCTGGAGTCAAAGTTGACTTTTAAAAGTCAACTGTGTGTTCTTGTGTCTTGCCCAGATCGTCCCTGTGAATTTGCCCACCGTAAGTTACGCCCTTATGGGCGTAGGTTACGCCTCTCCCCTTCTTCCAAATGAGCCTTACGCCACTCCTTTTCTGTTTACGCCAAAACCCCATTTTCCAAGCAGCCGTAGGTTACGCCCCCTTCCCACCGTAGCTTACGCTCAACAGCCATCAACCGCCGTAACCTACGCCATGTGATGCCGTAAATTACGTTGCCCTGTTTTTGTTCTGCCGTACCTTACGGTCACCACCACCGTATATTACGGTGGTGTGGATTGTCTCTTTTCTCAGATTTATGTTTGTTCTCTTCTCTTGACTCCTGAATCGATTGGGGCTTCTGCCAAAACTTATTATTAAAATGTTGTGTCAAAAAGAAATGGAATTTCAATTGTTTTGTACTTTGGGAAGATGGAATCGGCTGGGTCCCCATTTTGGGGTGTCTTGCAAATAAAAGGGGTGACTTTTAATACTATCTGTATATCCATATATATACTAATAATGATGATTTTAAAATACAAGTATATATTCATATAAGTTAATTTTGTGATGACTTTAAATAGATTAAGTGGGGACGGCTGGGAGTAATTAAAGGATGGTTTTTATAAATCAATTTACATTTAAGTTCATATACAAGTTAATATAAGATACATTTAAATATAAACAAATTAATATAATTTACTTTTAGATACATACAAACTTATGTACTACATATTAATCAGACATGTGATATAAAAACGTTGTTAGGTCGCGAACGTTGACAATTCTTGGACATTCGTAGCTCGTTGAACACCTATAACAAGATCATAATTTTCTTTTTAATCGGCAAAGGTGAGTTTCGTAGCCCCTATGTTTATATTATTTGGGGTGGAAAGTGTACTCGTTATTAAACGGTTGTCGGTTGATTCACTTGTTATGATATGAAACGTGACGTTAGATGCTTACTTGTTTTGCTTGGTTACATGATTGTATGTGTTTATCGCGCGTTATTTATTATGTAAGTCGTGCCAGATTCGTATATCGCGCATTGTTCATCATGTAAGTCGTGCCGGTTTATCGCGCTTTATTTATTATGTAAGTCGTGCCATAAACGTATTTCGCGCATTGTTCATCATGTAAGTCGTGCCGGTTTATCGCGCATTATTTATTATGTAAGTCGTGCCGTTATAACTGTTATTAAACGTAAACGTTGACTTGTGTTGATTTGTATAAACGTGATTAGGTATTCTAATCCTCGTGTATCGTTAACGGTTGATATCCCGACACTTGATTTTATTACTTAAACTTACGAACTCACCAACTTTATATTGACACGTTTTAGTACACTTTTCAGGTGAACAGGTTAATCAAAGGCGTATTGGATGATTACTTGCTTTGTTTGAGCTAGGATTGGACTTGAACTTGGACTTCATGGATCCGTGATTCATAGTTCCCGATTATGGGTTATGCTTAGGATCATTTACCATCTTTTGAACTATTATTTTGTAAACGTTTGATGGGCGTGCTCCTTATGCATTTCTTTTTTTTTTGTATGATCCGGTATTTGTAATTGAATGATCTGTATGAATTTCCAATCCTATTAATGCATCTAGACTTGTCTCTACTTAATTTCCATGTCGTGTTGTGCTTAGTATGTAACTCTCATAATTCCGCCTTGTTGGGGTGTTACATATATATATATTTTTATTATTATTATTTACAAAAAGTAAGTTAGAAAATCACCTAGAAATTATAATGAACTTACAAATGCACATTAGGATTAGATGTTAATTTTGTAAATTTTCTAAAAGTAAAAGTAATACAAAAGAGGGATATATTTTACCTAATTATATAAAGTATAAGTATTAAAGTTGTCATTAATTAAAGATGAAATAATTAAATTTGATCTAATGGTTATAAATCAAAGATGGAATTCATCCAAGGGTTCCTATTCGTTTAGGGATGAATTTAGGACCTTGTTATATATATATATATATATATATATATTGGTAGATACATTCTTTAGAACAAATACATATCACATACACCAAATCTAACTCCACTTCGAAAATTACTCCAAAGTCTCTCATAAGGTTTGTATCTTAGTTTCCCAAAGACATAAAGCTCTAACAAGTAGATTAACAAAGTCCGATACAAAACATTTCTAAATGGATCTTAATAAAACAAACATATGTTACCTTATATATGTATATTTCACTTAAGCTTATTTAAAATTTGTTTACCCGTAAATTTTTTATATACCAAAAATTTGGTATCTATCTATGCAATGAGACAAAGAAATAAGGGTAAAAGCATACGACACATATTCACATACGAGATTAAATCCGTAGTTAAAAAGTATAACTATGACAATTATCATCTAAAAATAAACTTTAATAATAACTTAAGCGAAATTTATCCTCACTTAATAAAGTAAATAAATTTCTTAAACTCTTTGAACTAAAATCTTAGCGTTTTTTTATATATTGAAATATGACATCAGATCAATATCTCTATAAACCTTTATAAAGGGTATTGGGATTAAGTTTTAAGCACTTTTTTTTATTCTCATTATACCCTCCTTAATTACATTGTATTTTACACATCCTTTTCTAAATTCCGAAATTACCCCTATCAAAATTTAAACCCAAAAAAAAACCCATATAAAAAAAAAAAAAAAAAACACATCACTTTTTTCCAGTCGATCTTCCTATCGCAACTCTTGCCATCAATTCATCACCATCAACAACTAAATCACAACCCCTCTCTCTCCTGATTCACCGCCCCCAACCACCGTCGCCGGATTCCTCACCATCAACAAGGGTTTTTCTAATATTGACAGCTTTCTTCCAGCAGTCGCAACGCGTGGGTACCAGACTAGTTTTTAGTTATATAGAAAGAAAAACCTGGTCGTCAACTGTCAAGAGAGTCGAACCGAGCGATGCTTGACGCCATTGACAATGCTTTATAGGGGGGAAAATGAAATAGAAAACAAACGCATGGGTTGTTTGTGTAATTATAGAAAACAAAAAGGGTAACTTTTCAAATCGCCTCTCAATTTTCTTCCCTCCCTCCTGAACCCCTAACAAACATATGATCATTTTCTGTTATTAAAAAGAGAACTCAAGAAACGCTAACAAGAAGATCAAAGAAACACTTTTTTTTTGGTATAAAACGCTAACAAGAAGATCGAGAAAACAGTTGACGACACACATTTCGAAACTTGAAGAAAAGATTACGTCGATTCAGGTACCCACTGAAACCCGTTCTGTTACGAATTCTAATCGAATTTATGTTCTTCAACCTGATTATATTGTGTGTTTAGATTCAAGATTACCTAAATGGGTTTATTCTTATTTAGTTTCTTATACTGAAAAAGTTTACCTGTATCTAATTGCTCGGGTTAATCAGGGATGTTCATGTTCTTGAATGTTGATTAATGCGCTCTGTAGTTTTCGGTATTTCCTTAATTAAAACCCTAATATTCAGTGGTTTCTTTGAATACTTATTCATAAACTTTCAAGACTAAAACTTTAATCTAGTATCTAATTTCTGGGGGTTAATTAGGGATGTTCTTGAATGTTGATTAATGCCCTCTGTAGTTTTTGGTATTTTATAATTAAAACCCTGATATTTAGGGTGTTCTTTGAATACTTATTCATAATGTTCAAGACTTAAACTTTAAGCTAGTATCTAATTTCTGGGGTTAGTTAGGGTTGTTCTTGAATGTTGATTAATGCGCTATGTAGTTTTCGGTAATTTATAATTAAAAAACCCTAATATTCAGTGTTTTCTTTGAATACTTACTCATGAAAAAAACTTTAATCTAGTATCTAATTGATGGGGTTAATTAGGGGGTTTCTTGAATGTTGATTAATGCGCTCTGTAACTCTTTCTATTTTCATTTTCGGGCTTTTTATAAGATAGATTTTATCCATTGTTATGTTGAATTTTTGGGTACAACATTTTGTCCATTGTTTCTTGGTCATGACAGAAACTTTTTTATTGTCTTTTTGAAGATTGTTCTAGATGGATCCTCCACAACAAAGTCCAACAGCAAATCCAGAGTTGGTGATAAATTTGGTACAGAAATCCATGGAAGAAGCGTTGAGAGAAGCAAAAATTGAAGTAGCATTGTTAGGAACTCACATATGGCCGATTGAAACACTGCTAGAGAATCGGCTTTCTGCAATACGTAGTGTACGAGAAGATGCCTCTCTGCTACTCAGTCTTTGCAAAGACCGTGACATCAGCAAGTATAGTCTTAAGTTGTCTTTGATAATTGCTTCGGGTAGAGACAGTGGTACCCGTTTAGCAGCGGTAATAGAATTAAGGGGTGAATTGACAGGTGACAACTGGGAGAGTTTATATATGCTAAATAACGAGACTGAATTGTGTCTTAGGGAAGTTCTGTTAAGTTGTGTAAAAACCGAGTTGTCTATTCCAGTAGCTACTCAAGTGTGTTCTTTGATAGCTAGATTGGCATTTTCAACACGACTTAATGGTTGGGTGAACTGTTGGCCCCAAAGAGTGACAGATTTTGTTTGTGGATATATGTTGGATGCTGATACTTCGGCTATTCTTCGTAAAAGGGTCTTGAAGATTTTTTCTGAATGGTGTAGATCAGCTCCTGTGGTTTTACTTAGCATCTGTACTGAAAATAAGGATAAGTTTCATGCTGCAATTATCAGATACCTTGTTGAGTGGAATCCAACTGTAAGCATGGCTGCTCTTGATGCAACATTGGGTTCCTTGCCACACTTGAGGAAAGGAGGTCAGGAAGATGTATTCAGCCAGATGCTTAGTGGTGTCAGAACGTTGTTGAGTCGGGCAATGGATGACGAGAGAGAAGATTGCATCCAAGAAAGCATGGACTTGCTTATAGATCTGGCCAGGGATCAGCCCGATTTGTTGGCTAATGATGAATTGTGGGCTGGCATGATGCAAATCGCTGCTGCTGAAAACATGGAGAGTGAGACCATTGATAAAGGTATTGAGCTTTTGCTTCTCTTAGCTGAGAGTGGTAATAGCTCACCTGGGACTCCAGAAAGTGAGTTGATGTCGCTGTTTTTTCGTTACTTACTTGTCATTGAAGATGAAGCTGAAGGGGATGAGTCAGAGTTGTTTGTGATCGGACGGGAAGGGATTGCCCGTTTGGCTGCAGCCTTTGGGGAAGGAAAGATGTTATTCATGACCCAGTTTTATCATATAAAGTATGGCTCGGGTGCTGATTGGAGGGGCCGCCATGCTGTGGTGGTTGCGGTTGATGCTATTCTTGAGGGGTGTTCAAGAGAATCAAACATGTCTTATGAAGGTCTTCAAAGGTTGATGAAGATAGCTCTAAGGTCGACTAAAGACCAACATTGGAGGGTGCACCTGGCAGCACTGAAGCTTATTTTGCATTTGTTCCCAGCTAACCTGCAACTGTATTGGGACTTCAAGGCTGTTGTACAGAACCATGTAGATGCAGAGCATCTACAGGACATCCAGAGGTTGAGGTAAATTGCTAGATTTTTTTTTCGTAGGCACAATTGAAAGTCAACTATAAATAATTGTACTTTAACATATGTTTAACTTATTTTGGCAGGAAATCGTGGCTAAAGTACGGGAGACCTATAACTAGACAAGGTTTTGAAGAAGATTGTATAAACACAATAGAGGGGTATAGCTAGGAAGAGCTGAAGATTGTTAGTGGACCAAACTGAAAGAGGTGATGCAGTTTCATAGGGATTCATTGTATATTGAACAAATTGAAGATTGTTTTAGGTTCTTTTTTACTTTTTTGAATAAATCAATGGTAAAGATAAAAAAGATGTGGTTAGTTGCTAATTGCTTTGGATTTAGTTGTTTTTTTGAATATATGAATGGTAAAGATAAAAAGATGTGGTTAGATGCTAATTGCTTTGGATGTTTTTTTCTTCTTAAGTACATGAATGGTAAAGATAGGAAAGATGTTGCTTATTGCTTATATGAATGATTAAGCTAAAGAAATAAATATGTGCTAATTTCTTTGGAAATCGAAATATTGAATCAAACAATAGGAGACTAGTTATGCTTTCACGGTTTTACCTTGATTCTTGAATAGAATATTTAGAATTTAACCAAAAAACAGGAGTAATTTCTCCATGCAAAGTTACATACAAACTAAAAATTTCAGATAAGAAAAAAAAAAAAGTTTTTAGAATACTCTTTGCTACTTCTACAAACTACAATCATAAAATTTTGCCCAGCAAATACTCAAGAAATAAAGCTAACGAGGCCTAAATACGTTACATCTAAGAGTACACTTCATTTTCTTTCTTTCCGGTCTCATATCCTTCCTCGTCTTCTTCAAAATATTCCTCACCTTCTTCCAAGTTGCAATATTCCCCATCAATCTGCTCATGGTCATAATCTTCGTCTTCGTGATGACCATAACCCTCAAGCTCCTGATCCGGTATTGCATCCGCATCAATGGCCTCCACTTTCTTCTCCACCTCGCTTACTTCATTATTGACTTCATTGACATTGTTGTCTATATTTTGTTGTGAGATGTTATCTTCGTTATTCACAGAAGAAATGACATTGACTTCAGGCTGTCGACTTTCTGCTCTTGGGACTTGGGTATTTCCTCTTCCCCAGAAATTGAACATGGCTGACTTTTCAACTGTGACAATCTTCTTCTAAGTCCAGTAAACTGGCTTTGGATGTAGTTTTTTTTTCTTAGTACATATCCTTTATTCTGTCTCTAAGCCTGCTATGGTTTGATGATGCATGTGGCACTCTTCCAGGTGAGTATCTGGACCTAGGTTGCCTTCCCCTGTCAAATTTCCCTTTCTCTCCTCAAGTTGTTACCCTTCCTTGGTGAGGTTGACCTTCCTGGAAACGTTATTCTACCGCTAAGCCAGCTACTAAGGGAACAAGGCTCCAAGTAGCGGCGGTGGTTATGGTTACCGTCCCTACTTGGAATCCTGTCAGCATGGGTGTCCTGAGGATGTCTACGGCTGACAACAGACCTTAAGACCACCACCATTATTATCCCTTGGTTGTTTTGATAATTGGTGGCGTACGTCTTACTGATCAAACTGATCAGAGCTGTCGTCTCTGGGGTACTGTTTCTTTCCAAAACTATAAGATTCTCCATAGTCCTCCCTGACATACCCTTCCTATTATAGTGGTCCTAATTATGTTTGCGAAACATATCTCGGTCAGCATCATAGTCATCCACCCGACCCATATCAAAAGCAGACGATCCGAATTGTTCATTAGGGTAATATTCTGAATCTCAGACCTCCGTATCCACAAGAACATCAAAACCAGGGTTTGGCTCTTTTGAATACTCATCATACTGTCGTTATCTGGAGTAAGATTAGTCTCGTAAACACCATGGTTAGACCTGATGACCTGGGATTCAGTCACGGGAGTAGATGGAGCAACATTGCAGGTATGTATATGGCTCCTCGGGTGGCGATGCTACCTTTTTCTCCATAGCAACAAAGCTGCTGCCATTTCTTCTGGGCATTCTGGAAACTTGCTTCCATAAGATCTAACTAAATCAACCAGTATGGCTTTTTCATCGAGGCAATATGCACATTTATATAATAACATGAGAGTTGGAAAAATTTTCCCCACCCATTCTTGACACCTGCAGTTTTTTCAAACTTTATATAAATGTGAATACATTCAGCCAACTACACATTCAATTTCAACTTTTAGAAACTATCGACCTGAAAAATAAGTATAGCTTTTCAAAACTAACCAAAAATGCTTCTTAGATCCATTTCGAGGACTTCTATATAACATTTCAATGAAGACATTATTGCCCACCAACAGGGTAGTAATCAAAGGACTTCTATATAATGTTTCAATGAAGATTTTATGTTCTTTTTTCTACTAAGCTTAGTTCCTAGTTGGTTAATTGCACTCTCGGTGATGTACGCTGGCAATGGTTGTTGGGTTTGTGAAGGCCTTTCGGTCTATTTTAGCCTAGGGCTGGTTCTATCGAGGTTGTTTAGGAGGTCGACAGATTCTATTGAGGTTATTTAGGAGGTCGACCAGTTCCTTGTCCAACAAAAAAAAGAACCCTAATCTGTTTAGCTATATATGTTCTTGTCTTTCATAGTAATTCTGAGTTGTACTGAACATATTAATAAAAACCCTAGTTGCAGTCATGTATTGGTTCACACACATTGTGTGAGATACCGCGTTAATTCTCTGTATTCTTTATTTATTTTCTGTTTTGCTTCCGCTGTGCAAACCCAACTGTTGCTAGCAATGGTATCTTTTATCAGCCTTGTGTGGAGTCTTGATTAAAGTCGCTCATAATGAGCTGTGAGAAGGTTGATTTATAATCTATTAGCTTTTAATAATCTTTGTTCTAAGGTGATTTATAGCCAAACAGAAAATAATTATTAGCAAGAGAAAACGCAAATCAGGTTGTGCTTAACATCCTTTTTCATGACAACTTAACAATATATTACTTATGAGCAAGGGCACGGAAGATCACCTCAATTAGTGGGTCATAGATAGAACCATGTTTCCCCAGCCACTTGACATAACTCCTGATTAGGCCCAGTTTGTTACATCGCTAGCTACCCATACTAAAGGGTTCTTTAGCAGTTTTTTCACCAAAACAACCTGACCTGCATAACACAAACTAAAATATTAGTTAAACATGGACTGAGTTACCAAAGCTATTAGCTTGCCATTGAGATAATTTTGTTCAGTGTGTTAAAAAATGAAGAACATATGTTTTAGACAGGAATGATGGTTCTTGGAAAGTTAGAGGTACTAATGATGTGATGTGTACCAAACAGAATTATAAAAAAGAAACAGAGCAGATAACTAATTGTATGATAGATAAATACGAGATTCGAGTTCCCGCAACTCCTAAACTACTCCTAAACTGGTTTGAGTCCAGCAACTCCTAATGGTTCTCAAAAACCGACATATAATCCTCCTTCCTAAACACAATGGCTGCAAAGCCTTATTAATAGACTTAACCTAACTTGGTGAACAAGTAGTTACCAAGAATAAGAAACTATTACTAAAAAGACACTTAACACACATACTTTTATTGCATATTATTCCAGCAGATTCATATCAGCCAACTGACATTTGAAACCAAATAAACACACACACCCTAAGTAAGATCCAAACCTAAACAATCAACACTATGTGCTTCTATTATTTGTTCAAACATTAAACGGTACACGACTTGCTAAAATCATGTGCACTAATGTACTCTATAAAGGCTTTTTAGTAGATATAACAAAAAAAACAACTACTAAACCCTGGATACTTAAAAGGACCAAGGCCGGTATAGATGTAACACAACTGACATTCCCACATTAAGTGAATCAAAAGTCAAAACATGTGTAAAATTAACTTGCCAGAATGGAAGGATATCAAAATGTTCAGCTGCTAGGCCATTCATGATGTTCAGGAGATCTTTCTCAACTCGGCAAACAAGTTCAGGCTATGCAGGATATTGATATTTCCATCACTTTACTATCCCCTTTCTACATAACCCAATCACAAAATAGAAAAGGCACAACACGTAGATAATCTAGAGGTAGCAAAATGGCTCGGGTGGGATACAGGTCAAACGGTTTCTTGTAAAAGCGGGTATGAAGTTTATGGGTTGAAACAGGCCAGGTTGAGATAACCTGAAATGCTTTTTGTAAAAAACTTTAGCTTTTAATACATAGTGTCAAATAAGATGAAAGCAATTGGAGTATATTATTTCAACTTTAAATGTTTAATAAACGACTAAGAATGTTTACGCACTTACTTGGACCATTTGCAGTTCATTTGACCCATATCCTTTTAATTTTACCCATTTAAACCTTCAGAGATATAACAAAACCCAAATCAATCTTATCATAAGTAAATGGGCCAAAGTGCCACTTCTTGATTGAACTCAAACAAGATTGGTTGAAGGGAAATCATACATTCAGATCAGGCTCCCTCCTAAATCTTTGTCTTTGAGCATCTCTCATTGGTGGGATAAGACCATGGCGATACTTCACCACATCTGCAGCAGGATCACCCCATCTCTGACCAAAATCATCTGTCACAACATACATGTGTCACGGGACTGAAATAAAAGCAACCATGTTTACTTGAAGAAGGCACAAGAAGCACAGCCTACTTGGCCAACGTCTGCAGTTTTGATCAGAACACTGTCATTATAAGTCTTATAAGATTCCACGATGCAAGGAAGGTCCAGGAGAGGCGCAGAAAAATGGTCATTGCCTCTTGCAAATGTGCCACTTCTCCCATCATCTGGCATTAGCGAGCAAACAAATAGCCAAATTAGAGTTCAAAGCCATTCAACAAAAGAGAAGTTCAGCAATGAAATACTGTATAGAATTAGGAAAAAAAAATGCAAAGCCATTCCACACTCTCTTCTTTCAAATCTTTGCCTTTTTAGTTTATGTAACGGAAAAAAAAACAACTACCATGTTTATGTAACGACAATACATAAAAGCTGTCGCAAATTTTGAAAAACATATCTAAAATAAGTACATAAAGGTCAAAATGGAACATACAAGAAGTTAAAAATGGGACATACAGGTTAAAAATGGCATTAATCAGCTTCATTAAAGGAGGTTAAGTTAATTGTTTAGATATAATGTTTGTAATCATCTTTAGCTTAATGGTAGTGTTTTAAAAAATGGACAGAAAACTGTGTTTACCACTCGGCTGACACAACGCGTTATGACTTGAACTTGAAATTACACTTCTTTACACAAACCCATTTCTCAACACGCCACTATTTTTACCACCTCTGGCTTTCCTAAGGCTTCCTATATACCCCCGTCATATCTAATGGCAACAACATGAAAATACACTTTAATAGAACACAGATTCATGGTTATTTTGTATTTTCAGTTTCTATCACTAAAAAATTGTATTACTTGAACCATATAGTTCCTTATATCGGAAAAACGTAGAAGTTAGAACTATATGTCAAAATGCTCCCAGTAACACATATCTAACAATAATGTTTGACAAAGTACCTAATACCTGACAATCTGGGGGCCATGAGTTTTTGCTACATTCTCAAGCGCGTGTTCACTTAAGCTAAAACGTCTTACTTTATTAGTATCCACTTATAGCCTTTCATCCAAACCACCCTTTCCCTTACTTATAGCCTTTCATCCAAACCACCCTTTCCCTTTCCAGCATGTATCTCGATCAAACTCTTGTATTCACTGTCAGATTCAAGATCTTCATCATCATTGTCGTCTGAATCATCATCCTGCAAAAACAGAGTTAGTTGCCAAGGAACCCACATGACCTTCCTATAAACTAAAGTTGACATAAGGTGATATTAGAGTTAGTTGCCAAGGAAAATGGACCATCACCATGTCGTCCTCGCTTCTTTCAATTGCTCTTTTTTTACTGGTTCAATCAGAGCAAAATAGATCAATCCAGTTATTTTCACTTGATATGGAGGTTGTCGTTTATTTCTCAAGAAAATTTCAGAACCAATTTAAAAATTCCCAGAAGTCGAATTAGAGCAAATATGCATATGAAAGACAAATTTATACCTGAATTCAAATGCCCCCAATATACGAAAGATATTATATTAAACTTAAACACGTATTCATGTAAGTCGACCTCATCTCTCAAGATAAATACATTATCATATTAAGAATGCTCCCTAAATTAAGTTATTACTGTTTACCAATACAATATTAGAAGCAATCTACTAACTATAAGCCTTTACTTACTAATATCATAAGAATATGTATAAGATAAAACTTAACAGTAAATAAAGACATACACAAACGGTTCAGAACTTGTGCCAACGCAGAATTACAGCATGTACAACAATGGCGCATTCGAGCCATTCACTAAAATGAGATACATGAAAAATAATTCAATATCCTGGCCAACATAATGAAAAGATATGCTCTAGAGGTGGCAGGTAGTATTCAAACAAAGAAGACAACACCTTAGACACTCATAGATATAAGCAACCTAGTGTTATATCTATTATATTTTCTTTCTAATATGTTATAGGCATATGCTTACCAAGCATGTCATTATCGCCTTTCGAAGGTAAACCATCAAAATTTTTGAAGGATCCTCCGCAACTTCTGACTTCATCCCTTGCAACTCAACCTTAAACTGTGAAACCAAAACAAATGGATCACCCGCCTTTACCCTCGCAAGTTGAGAAACATACTCATTATGAGCATGATGAGTCATTCCTTCAAGTGTAATAGAAGACCTTGCACTCTTGCAGGATGATGAATCTACTTCAATCATTTCATCGAGCAATTAGTAGATAATTATAAAAAAATCCTTCTGGAAAAATAAAGGGCTATGGATGATGATGACGATGACGATGACGACGACGACGACGACGACGACGACAAAATATTTTAAATAAACATGGATTATGAAAATTTATCCTTATAATACCCATAGGTTCATATTATTCAGAAATATTTTAAAATTAAAAAGAACAAGGGTCCAACATGCTTCCATACCTCTTTTCCGTTTCGACCAAGATACTGTCGGGTCACACCAGAAGTCTTTTTACTAGGCTCTTTCAAACCAAACCTAAGAGTCCTTAGGTAACTCCTCTCTGTCTCCTTCAACAATATTTAGCACAGCCAAGTTTCGTTTCCTACTTCTGGTGTAAGGTAAAAAGATACATCTAATAGTTGGAGCTTTCTTCTTTCCAAGAGAAAAATACTTCTAAATATTTAAACCATTGAAGAGTATTATAAGGAAATCGAAGAGTTTTATTCCATGGTGATTATATTACAATGGGATGTTAAAAGAAAATACATGATTATTATTATTATTACAACAACCAACTATTTAGTACATGGGTTTTTGGAAATTTTCTAAGACTTTTGTTATGGCTGATGATCCTTTCTTTCTTCTCTTCCTTTATTTATAATACTTTCTCTTCCTTGGATAAGTCTTGAGTCATCTTCTTGAACTTTGGATTGTCAGGATTATGAGCTTTGGTGTCCAAATCTTCATGTGTAGTAGTATGTCTTCATGTGGGGTGTCATAGGTCCTTGATGTACATTTGGATCTTGTCTTGGAACTTGAAGACTTTATCTTCTAACTTGCAAGTTTTTGGAGTCTTTGTATTGAAGTTCTAAATTTTTGTCAATACTTGTTTATTATATTTTATTTTATGAACTTAGAAAATATTTTTATACAAAATCTTTTATTTTATGAAATCTATATAAAATCATTTCCTACAAAAATCTTATTCTTCGGATGTTTGGCTACGAGAATCAATACTCATGCCATCATTTTGTTTAGAACAAGATGGGCAAATATTCTTTTGGTGGTTTCTGAAGAAACAAATTATGCTTTGAGCTTGTAGACTCGATGCAATAGTACCTGAATCTAAAAATTTAATTTTATCTTCCAAATATTTTTTGGCTGCCGGAGGGGTTCTTCTAGCGGGAGATATCATAACAGAGGAATACATATTTTTCCCTCCATAAGTTCTAAAATCTTTTTTAAATGCATTTTCTAAAGTATTGATGACTATCTTAATCCCAAGGGCTCGTCTGTAATGGATGTCATTTTCATTAAAACTTTGGAAAGCTTTTGATTCTTTAGCATGAATATTGTATGAAAGGGTTAAATTAGCTTTTTCTATAATAATGAAATGATAAGCAGGATAATTATTTTCTTTATAAAAATTGGGTCTTGCAGAAAATAGTTTTAATACCATAACATCATTAGGAGTAATGGTAGAATTATATAAATAACTATCTTTTACCCCGTCTTTAACCCATTTTGGTAGTAGGGATATCTCTGGAAAATCTGGTAAGGTGAGGTATATCGTATTTATCGCTCAAAAATCATACCAATATCTTATTTCTTCTGGAGAGCTTCCTTGTAGATAATTAATCCTAGGGTAAATCCCAGTATTATCAACATATCTTATATCCATATTTTCAAGATTATATAACTCTTTCATTCTAAACCATTGTTGACCAACGGAATCTTGTTGGGAAGGTAATTGTTGAAAAATATTTTCAAAATTAGAAGTTTGTTTGGTATATGGTTTAAAAACAAAATCTTTTCCTTTTTGGTCATCTTGGTCAGAAGTAAGATCTATCGTTTGAACCCCTTTTGAGGATGAGGGAACATCTCTTTTTTCTTTTTTCTCTTCTCCAAATATTGGAGAAAGATCTATTCTTTCTTTTATCTGATATTTTACAAGATGTTTTATCCTCATGCTATCAAATTCATAGAAAGATATCTTTGATTCTATAAGAATACAATTCCTCGAAATCAATTCTTTTAATTCTGATATCTCAGAGAGAGCGTCAAAGACACTTATCATGTCTTTCATGTCATTCATGATATCTTTTATGGACAATACTTGTCTATCCATATCTTCTAAATAATTATCCATTCGTTTGCTTATCTCACTTGCTTCCATCCCTGGTTAAGAAATCTACTAGAATATTTTTGTCAGATTTAATAACTTCTATATCAAAATTATACTCAGATAATAATGTTTGCCATCTTATTAATCTTTTATACTCAGGTTTAGATGGTAAGTTATTTTTAACAAAAGCCTTTACCTGGGTGTTATCAGTTCTAAGTAGAAATTTGACTGGTAGTAAAAAGTAATAAAATTTTTGACAACTGCTAATAATTCTTTTTCATTAATATGGTATCTTGTCTCAGTGTCACTAAAAGTTCCTGAACAGTATCTACAAACACTTTCACCTAATTTTTCATTTTTAGGACCATAATCTATCTTTTTAAGTACTCCGCTCCAATAATATTTAGAAGCATTAGTTTCTAATATTAAATCATCATTTTCTTTTGGTAATTGTAATTTAGACAAATTCTTGCAACATTCTTTTATATTTTTTACTTGAGCCTCTAAACTTTCATTAAAACTAAATATTTTATCTTTCTTTAAAAGGTTTTGGAATGGTTTTCTTAATTCTGCAAGATTTTTAATAAAATCTGAAGCATAATTTAATATACCTAAAAAACTTTGTACTTGTTTTTTATCTATTAATTTATTTGGAAAAGACGTGATTTTTTCAAGAATATGATTCTGGAGTTCTATCCCATTTCCATCTATTTTCATTCCTAAAAAATCTATATTTTCCTGTAATAAACTAGTCTTTCGTTCAGATAAAGCTAATCCATTTTTTAAACACAATTCTGTAAATATTTCTAGATGTTTTAAATGTGTACTAATATCATCAGATAATATTAAAATATCATTTATATATACAAAAATAAATTCATAATTTCTAAATATAGTGTCCATTTTTCTTTGAAATATTTGCGGAGCATTTTTTAATCCAAAAGGCATTACAAGTCATTCATATTGCCCTTGTGGAGTAGAGAATGTTGTATAATGGATACTATCAGGATGCATCTTTATTTGCCAAAATCCACTTTTACAATCAAATTTAGAAAATAATTTTTTATTTTTAGTCCAGTTAATCGACTTTCTTTATGGGGTAAAAAATATCCATCAAAAATTGTATTATCATTTAATTTTTTTTATAGTTTATTACCATTCTTGGTGTACCCCTTGTAAAATCTGCATGTTTTCTTACTAAGAACGCAGGGGAACTATGTGGGCTATGACTAGCTCTTATTAATTTTAAGTCTAGAAGTTCTTTTAATTGGACTCTAAATTCTCTTTGATCTTCTGGATTATATCTCATAGGCTTTACTCTTATTTCTTCATCTTTATCTTTCATTTCTAATTTTGCTGTAATTTGATTTTTATCCCAAAATTGTAATGGGTTTTCTGTATAACATTGTTTTAACTTGTTTTTTATATGGGTATCTAAATTTCTTAAATTTACTTGGTATTCTAATGGTTTTTCTAAATAATATTGTAGAACTGGTATTCCTTTTTCCAATTTTGGTTTTGTTTGTAATAATAATAATAATAATAATAATAATAATAATAATAATAATAATAATAATAATAATAATTTTGTGAGATGAAGCATTATAATTAGCTTATACATTTATGATCATTTGGATTTGGAATAGAATTTACACGAAGAACAGCATTAAAATTCACGAACGGTTTGTAATACTTTGTATACTAAATTCAATTTATATTTCGAAATTTTCATACATAGGAGAAGATGGTGTGCAAATAGTTTATAAAGTAACAATAACCTTTCCATAAAAATAACTAATCCGCAAGGATTACTTAACCTTGCCACATCAGCTTTTTTTGGCAACCACTATATTATAAGCCAAACTAGCAAGGTTGGATAAGTGGTTAAAACCCTTGCCTCTGGAGACAAAGGTCAAGAGTTCTATGCTAATGCCTTTCAAGGCTGGAGGTCCTTCTCTATCTTAAATAAAACCAGGAAGCAATCTCTCTACACCGTCGTGGTACTGTGGTAGGGTTAAGGTTGTCTACATCTTAACCTCCCCCATACACCGTCGAGGTATTGAGACCCAAAACCCATAGAAGACGGCATTGGTTGCTTACTTACTTACTTTCCTATATTATAAGCCATGCCACATAGGCGTAAAATAAAAATAAAAAAACTTAACCGTAACTCACATTTATAAGGGGTGGGGATTACTTATGGACAAGAGTGCAAATCAACTACATGACCATAAGCTGCGAAGTATTAGGCCTAATATTGTGCAGCAATAGCAATATAGAAAGATGCAGAAGAGTGGCTTCTATCGGTTCCAAAATCAATAGCAGCAAAGTAGAAACCAAGATCAACGCCAATATTATAAGTACAGCATAATTTATTACAGATATAAAATCAATATCATAAAAGACAATAATTTTAAAAAACTAAGAAAAAAACTGACAGATCCCATATATTACTCCCATTCATTGTTTGCCTTGAACATATGGGGAGATACAAGGCTCTGCACAAATAATAAAGAACATATATACTCATGTGTATAAAAATTTAAACTAGATTGGCGAAACGACTTGTCACTCTCACACGATATGTTGTGATACTCGAGCCCATACTCCATGTAGTTTTTTGGCGGACACAATACATGTACGACTTGACAATTAGCCGCGCAATCACGTGGCAACATTTCCCAATTCGGCCGTTTATCATCATAGTTGTTCATTATCCATACGTTATTGCCCTTAACAATTCCAGGATTATATATGGATAAACACCGGTTCATTATACCTAGTTGATGATAATGTTTCCATTCGTAGTGCCGATCATCAGGTTGGGGGGTTTCTTTAAATTCTTCTTTAGACAAATCAAACGAAACAATTACAGCCTTGTTGTTACAGTCTTTCATAAACCAATGAAGTGCGCCGTTACAAAAAACACCAAACTTACTATAAGACTTATAATGATGTAGTTGAATAACTTTCCAAACATTGGCTTTCAATGATAATAAATTGAAACATATGCAAAAACTATTATCATCGTTTTTCATCTCCGAGCCTAGTATAACCTTGTAATCATCGGTTAAGGAATCATAACCGAAACCAGCACATAAGACGGACACGTCACAAACGATATGTTGCGGGAGGTGCTGCTTAATAACATTTCTAATGGAAGGATTATCTATAAATATATGTTTAACATCGGGAGTAATTAAGCATACGAGGCCGTTAACAGAACCGACCGTAAGAATATAGTTAGGATTATTTACGGATAACTTATGTAATGGAGAAAAACAACCAAAAGGTAACCAAAACATAGCAATCCTTCTACTTAGATTATTGTTCCGATCTTTGCGGTGACTAAGGCTGAGATGTTTTTTAATGAAAACAGGGTTTGAGATTAGAGATAGCCATGACTTACATATACATTTGTATCGCATCAAATCGTCAACATCCGATCTTGCCAGGATTTGCTCAATAATATCATCACCAACCACCTCTGCCATTCAATTCAAGTCAACTCGATTCAATTCGATTAAAACACAAACCCAAACCCTACTTTTCCACGAACAAATAAACAAACACGGAAACATCTAAAAACCCAAAACATGTCTTGTACTCTTATACTATGGATATACTTGCAACCAATTGGCCTGGGCTGAGCCCAAGTAACATATAGGATACATTAATGCATATATATTGGGCCCAAATTTGAACCTCTCACGACATGCTTTTACTTTTTATGGTCACCGAACTGAACGTGAAACCAGCCTAATGAAAGGTTCTATAAGGTTTAGCCGATCACCAACCGGGAAAAACGAATCTATTTTTATATATATTTTGGAAAATATATGTAACACTAAGAAAAAAAAAGTCTTATATAATATTTAATGATGTCATCATGTTTATTAATTAACTAATTACTAGAAGTGACCTCACTTGGTTCGTGTTCCCTTACATGGTCATGGTGATCAAAGTCGTATTCTGTGGGACACAGGTGAAAGTGACCAGGCTTTCACCGTTTTTTCATGTAAACAATTCTTATATGTGGTGACGGGGGATGTCTTATATGGGTTTAATTGGAACAAATAAGTTCCCACCAGTATCGATAAATGCATATTATTGGAGGTTGGACTTAATAGATTATCTACACGTGATTATTTGGCTATCAGAAATGTCCCGGTAGTTTGTAACTTGTGTTTCATTGTGCAATGACAACCCTGAAACGCTTGATCATTTAGACTATACGGTGTGAGGCGTTGAAGCCCACCGTTCTCGGCCCAAACGCGGTAGAGGACGCGGTCCACATCGGCCCGCTAGGGCATTTCGCAAGCCAATAATGCCCAAACCGAACGGGCAAAATTGTTTGACCAAAAAGCTTCTTTTTCCCTTCCCAAAAAAAAAGACCCGTTACCACCTCTTTTTTCTAAAAAAAAAAAAATTTTTATTTTTTTAAAATAAAATTTTAACTCTATTTAAACTCCACCTTTAACTCTATTTAAATGTTTCTGTTATTTTTTTTTTTCTTTTCAAACTTGTATTCGTTTTTTTTTTTAAAAGAAGGCTTCGGCTTCTTTTTTTTTTTAAACGTTTCGTTTTTTTTTTTCTTTTTTAACATAATTTCGTTTTTTTTTTTTGGTGAATTGTAGCGAACTATCAAAAAGAGAAGATATATTGGCGCAAAATTACCAAGAAGTTTCACACTCTTGAAAATAAAGGAGATGACTACCGTGACCAAGACTCGCTCAGTTCGAAATGGCGAAAGATAAAGTCTCAAGTTGCCGTCTTCAACCAAATCTACACTCGTCACAAAGATAAAAACAACCATCAAAGTGGTAGTAACGATGCTCAAATTTTGGAAAAAGTTTTGACCGAGTACCAAGGAGCAATGCTCAAACTGTTCCCGTACATGGCTATTTGGGAACTTGTTAAGAAAAGTTCAAGGTTCCATATTATTGCCCAGTTTGATGGAAAGGCTACACGCGGTGAACCAACCGCCAAAAGGTCCAAAACTTCCTCATCCGTTGATCCACAAAGCGAAGGGTCAAGCATTAGGATGAACATTGATTTAAACGAGGATGAGGAAGTTGAAGGTCGGTATATTCGACCCATAGGCCGAGACGCGGCCAAAAGGGCTTCCGCATCGGGGTCGGCTTCGGGTTCGGGTTTGGTTCGGCGTATTGACTACACGGAAGTTTTTGAGAAAGTTACACAAGAATTGCATGGCTTAATGGAATCAAGCAATAAATGTGCGGAGTTAAGTGAAAGAAAATTGTTACTTAAAGAAAAAAAAAAGAAAAGGGAGGAGTTGAAGATGATGGCGAAAAATTATAGCTATCTTGACGACGAAGAACGTAGTATCATGGAGGAGATAAAAAAGAAAATTCGGGGAAAGTATTATGGCGGCAACTAGTAGTTTTTTAAAATTGTCAAAGTTTATGTCTTTTTTTTATGTTCTTCTTTAGTTTAATTTTGTGTTCTAAGTTTATGTTATTTAGTTGTTTATGTAATGGATTTTATGGAATTTTATTTACTTTATCTTATTTAAAAAGTGTAGTAATAACCATATAATTTAAACTATAGTAAAAAGTATATAATGTTAGTATATAAATAAAAATATGTAAATAAAAGTCTAAAAAAACTTGGTCAAAGACACATGGCAAGAGATGCCCCTTTGTGTTGGAATGCCTCATACCATTATTTTTGATGGAATGCCATAATGTCTAGTTGGCGCCACATGTCAAAAGACCCCCCTCCCCCAAAACCCCTCATACCACTTAGTCTTAACGACCTCATGTGTATTGGCAACTAAGGGTGGTATAGGGTCGGGGAATAGTGCAACTAAGGGTGGTATAGGGTCGGGGAATAGTGCAAGGTCCCTACAATCTTTGCTTTCTCCATAAATGACCTGCTCGAACTACATTCCTTTCCTCCGGTGGGGGCAACAACCAAAGGTATGTTACATTCGGCATTTATGATCACTTGTTGGAGGATACAGAAGGCGAGGAACAAATTTTTTTTCCAAATGGAGCTTGGTCTCTCCTTATGAGGTGGTACATGACATCAAAAGTTTGGGCTTTTATGGGTAAAAAATAGAGTTTCGATGTTAAATTTATCATATAAGAGCTAGAAAAACTTTATTTTTTTAGATAGATATCTTTGTTTTTACTTTGTATATCATCATTTGTTAATTTTTTTTTGTTGATCAGTAAAATTTGTCTTTCTAAAATAATAATAATAACAATAACAATAATTACTATAAGTTGGAGAACAAAGGAGCAGAGTAATTCACAATAATAATTGAAGTCATTTAAATGTATAACAGTAATAATTTTTGTAAATTACATCAAATTTATAAACTAATATTATTAATTATATCAATACATATAATGATAGATTAATTTTTAACGATTCGTTTATATAAAGGGCAAACTTTTTTATATTTCATTTTGATTAAAATTTAGTTTTTCCATTGATGGATCAAAGGGACAAATTTTCTTGGCCAACTCTTTTATATTTTGATGAAATTTTTGTTTTTTCACTAATGGGCCTTTGAGACGTATTTTTCTTTTCTTTTCCTTAGTATGAATCCGATCCAATTTTTGGTTATGGTGGTTTTCCATTGTGTTAACAACTTTTGAAGAAAAGCATTAATAGTTTAAAAAAATTTTAATAATAAAATGACGACACATGTCATTTGTTTTAAATAAGTTAACTGCAAAACCCTACCATTTTGACCCTTAAACTTGAAATGAAAAAACAGTAAACCTTTTTATATATACTAGACGTACGGATGGCCGCATGATACAACGGTGATGGTGGTAGCAATTGAGGAGTAGCTATGATGTAGTGGTGGCAGCGATGAGTAGTGTAAATGTTATTGATATAAAAAAGGTATGATATTGTTACTTTTTAAATTTCATCGGGGGTATTTTTTGAACATCACTTTAAGGAAGTGAGTAAAGTAAGATTGTAAGAGTAAGTCTGGAAAATGTTTTAAATCTAGACCAGACATCAAACCAACCTAATGAAGGGTTCAATGTTTAACTGAATCAACCAGGCCTGACTTGAAAGGCCAACATTATTTAATTATTTAGATAAAAAAAATACTTTCCCACATATATGAAACATATGTTTTAAATTTAACACAAATGAGTAATTCGGTAAAACACATCCACTACAAAAACACTTTAAAAACATCTAAAAAAAAAGAGGTGGTAATGCATATGTGCTTTTTCATCTCCGCATGTTCAATTATAGCATATGAGGTTTTTTTTATTTGATAGGTATTTATATATAGTGAATACAAAAGTAAAAAACAAAAAATGATGGTGGATTAGTTGTCAAGTTGCTACCCAGGTTCAATTCTATGTTTTGTGTTATTTTAAGAGACTTATTTGATTATAATTAGAGGTAATTTAGACTTTTCAGATTCTCAATCACTTAAAAAAATGGGTCTACTTTCTTTTATGGAGGAATATAAATATAACTATAATTATATGACATAAACTTTAATTTCTATATTCAATAATTAGTTAAAAGTAAATGAAAAATATATACATAGTCTAACTAATATATGTCAACCTCTTAAACTTATATAATAAAAATTTACAAAAAAAAAAATTACCGACATCATTTAATCTTGAATAAAGTTAATTCTCTTTATGTTTAAAGTTTAAACAAGGATTCACCGACTAAATTTTATAGTGAGTTTATAATTATTTTATGCACTTAATTTAAATAGAAGCTCCATGGTTGTATTTAACACGACAATAATAATAATAATAATAATAATAATAATAGGGTTCCCACTAATTTCTTGTAAATCCTATTATTTGTTAATAATAATAATAATATAATATAAATAATAATAATAATAATAATAATAATAATAAAAGTGTTATTTTTATGAAATTTTAATTAAAAATGTAATTTTATAGTAAAGAAAAAAATAAATTAATAATGATAATAATAATAATAATAACTTATTGATATTTCAAGTTAGTATCTATGTTTCTTTAATTCTTTACTATCTAATAAAAAAACAAAGAAGTTATTTTTGAAAGTGTTGAAAAATTGTATAATACTTTATCTAACACTGCTTAAAGTATCTTCATTTCCATTACCCTCTTTGAATGATTTAATTACAATGTGAGATATTGTAATATTTGTGAAATTTGACTTTAGTTGACCCGTTAAATATATGTACTTTTGACGTAATTGGTATTAATTAAATGTTATATGATCGAATTTCTCGTGTTATAATCGTGTTCAAGGTGTTTATTTGGATTAATGATCGTATGAGTAAATTATGTTCAAGGACTAGACAAGGATTGTTTGGTCGTTTTAGTTAGTGATTTAATAAAAGGTTCAAGATTTATTTATGGAGAAATCTAGTTAGTATTGTGTAAGAATTATCCATGGGTTGACCATGCCCAAACCCATGACCCATACCCACTAACCCAACCCTATCCCCAACCAAAGTCTTACACCTCTCTCCCTCTCATTCACTCATATTACTCATCATCTCTCTCTCTCTCACACTCTCACTTATTGCAAGAAACAACATTTGCATCTACCTCTTTCTCTAAATTAAATGCTACAAATTCAAGGTTTCAAACAAAATTAGGTTAGGGGTTTGCATCACTTTCGTCATAGTAACAACATATCAAATTTTGGAGTTTCGTAGTGCAGGGGTTCATTCAAATCGGGTCAAATTCGGGTTTGTGCTTTTGGTGTAAGATTTGGTAAGTGAAACTCATCCTTTATTCATCATTTCATATTTATAAACATCTTTCCAGTTGTAACCAAGTGTTTTCGAGTCACAAATTGAGCCAAAAGTCGAATTAGGGTTTGTCAGGGTTTGTAATGAGTCAAAGCGAATTTGAAACTAGAATTGATGTTTTGAAGTGAAATCTTGGAATGGGTTGTGTTCATTTGAGTTTGTTTATGTTCAAGTGTGTACATTTAAGCTTGAAATCAGGTCCTAGATCCTTCTAGACCGTCTATGGAGTCAAAATGAGTGTTTTGGGGGTGTTTGGCTCGTGCTGGTGCTGAACTGGGTGGGTTGCGGCGCAACTATACAAGCTGCGGCGCAGCTAAAATGTTATGTTTTTGGGTTGCGGCGCAGTTGGGACCTTTAATCACCTAACTTTTTCCTAGTTCGGTTCTAGCATCCTAGGATCGTCCCGAACTTTCCGAAATGTCGTCTTATGACCTTATTGGTGCTCTACACAAGACAAACCATTCGTTCAAAGTCGTGAGTCACTTTTGGGACCAAACTTGAGATCTATAACTAGCTATATACATATATACATATATCTTTTGATCCGTAAGTCCGTTTTAGACGTATGACCTATCGTTGGAATCGTGAGAGAGTCTACTTTCTCATGGTATAATCCTTTTGAAGTGAATCCATTTCCATTTCTAAAATTGTCTTGTTCTTACTCGAAAAAGTTCTTTAAGCGTTTGTGGGTTTGTGACTCGATTTAAACTTACTAAATCAACTTGTTTAGGGTTATAGAGTTGACTTTGATGATGTTATGATATACATTTATAGGTTGTGGACTCGTAGTGGTTGTTGAGCGTTTATAACTCTTGTTAACTCGTTATTATTGCTTGGAAACCAAGGTGAGTTCGTAGCCCCTTTTACTTTACACGATTTTGGGGTGAAAAGTGTACGTCTTGGTTTTTTGGTTGTTTCTTGTTATGTGACCGGTTACTTATTTAATCAAGGTTAAATGTTCGTTTAATTATTTTATCAAGGTTGTTTGATCGTATGAGTTATTTGTCAAAGTTAAATGCTCGTTTAATTGTTGTATCAAGGTTATGTGCTAGTTTGAAGTGTGAATCAAGGTTGTGTGATTGTATATGTTCGTATCAAGGTTGCGAGGTTCATTAAATGATCCAATCAAGGTTTCAAGGTTTGGTGATCGTTTAACGGTCCCAATTATGAGATCATTTAATGACCCGATCAAGGTTTTAAGGTTATATGATCATTTATGATCTAATTATGTTCGTATCAAGGTTAAACGGTTGTTATCCCGACACTTGTTTCTTATAGTCAAAACCTACGAACTCACCGACTTTACGTTGACGCATTTTAGTACACTTTTCAGGTAATCCAGTGAATCAAAGACGTGATGGATGATTGCATTGCATGTGATAGGATTGAGCTTGGACTTTTGTGGATCCGTGATTCACTGCACCCGTATATGGGTTATGCCTAGGATCGTTAGTCATCATTTGAACTATCTTTTGTAAACTATTGATGGTGTTGTGTTCCTTGTGCATTATTTGATCTGTAACTTGTATTTGTACTTGATTTATGAATGGATTGCTCAAATCCTTGAATGCATTTAGTATCTCTACTTAATTTCCATGTCATGCTGAGCTTTTCTATTAACGCCCCATGTTTCCGCTTAGTTGGGGTGTTAAAATATACCTAAAAAATATGTTTCATAATATGATTATTTAATTAATTTGTTGACACAAACTTACATATGATTTCTTTCTCGATCCACATAATTAATTAATGTTCTCAGTCCACAATTGATTTTGATATATGTTTACTTTTTTTTAGGCATACATTAAATATTTTTCATAAAATATTTGACCAAGATTTCAAGTAGGTAGTCAAATTGTTATTATAAATTTATAAGAACTAGATTAAAGGATGGAAAATGATCAATTATCATAAAAATTAGTCTAAAAATACTTTTAAGATTTACTTGTCAAAAAAGACGGTATTTTTCAATTAAAAAGGTGGTATGGTAAGAAAGACTATTTAAGATCAACTTAGTGCGGGACCCTTTCGTTGTGCGATTAACACACATCATATCTGTGGTAAAATTCACTTGTCAAAAACCTCTAAAAATCCTTATAAAATTTTAAGAATGTGACATGTGTTATTTATTAATTATCTTTCTCAATCTTATGTTTTTATTTTTTTACATATTATCATTGAGAAGATTTTTAAGTTATTTTGCTAAAAGAATTAATTTATTAACTTTTTTTTTTTTTAAACATTCAAAGTCTGGGATATTTTATTGAAAATAAAATCTAGCGAGATGCTAGGTTACAACCAGGGAAGAATTAATTTATAATCTATCTCATTTTCTTACACTAAAGTTGGCTACGTAGACATTTAAAGGTTGAAAACACAAATAAATTATATAAATAAATAAATAAAGGAAAAAGAAAGTGGAGAAGTTTAGGAGACTAGAACTTAAAAGAATCTCGAAAACTGAACGGTTGGTTATATAGGACAGTAGTAGTATTAATTAACTTACCACTACTCATTAACATTTCCCTTATGATTAACTAGAACTTAAAAGAATCTCTGCGCGCATTTATACTATTTAACATTTCCCTTATGATTAAGCATTGCATGTTTGCATCATTCTGGTCTTTTTAGACGCAGAAGATAAACTTTTAATTTAACAGGTTTTTTAATTGATAGAGTATCGCTTCCTTTGACTGTAAGAAAAGACAACCCCTTTTATTTCTAAATAAACAATCCATTCTTGATCATTTCATTCAAGTTTTGATATATATATATACTAATATACTAATAATGCATGTGGTTTATATAGTTCTGATATATAGTTAATGTGCGTTGTTACAGAATGATGGAGGAAGACCGTGACATTAGCAAGTTTATATTTTCATGGGCTCTTGATGACATACTCAATCAAGACCTTTACAAAAACAAGGTCTCTTTTTGTTTCTTAATTTATAATCCTATTTTTTGGATTTTGTTAAACATATGATCTCTAGTTAGTTACTTATTTAGTTTGTGAATGTGAATTTTTATCCTTATTTTACTTTACGTATAACGTATAAGGTTACAGCTTATTGGGAGAATCATTCCTGTCCTTATATATTAAACATTTTTTAAATTCATTGTGTAGTATATTAGTAGTTTTTACTTGGGTGGTTGTGATTTCTTATTATATTTTTATAGCTAGATTACTGTAAACCTAATATATATGTATATATTTTGAGGGTAGGGTTAATGTGTGAATTAAAACAAGGGTGGGAATTGTGAGAACCAGTATTTCTCTCATCTTTTCCTTTTTTGGTGTGTTTTTTAAATTTTTTCGATTTCTTTTTTTGAAAAATTAAAATTATATGGGTTGTGTTTTGAAAACGGATGAATACGATACGAGCGTTGCCTTATCCGATCTGAAGGGTTGGTCACTGGACGCATATGGGAACGATATGGAATTGATGGACGGCGATCCAAGAGATGGTGTTGGATACGGTACGGGCGTAGCCCTTAGCTCTTAGGAGTCGCCCTTAGAGATGGCTTTTAAGTGGTTCTCACCGTTCCTACCCTTGTTTTAGTTCTCACTTGATCACTTCACTATATTTTGATATTTCATCTCATGTTGTCTAAGGGATGTGATTTGTACAGCACACGTAATACCACAATCACATGCACACTACTAAATCAACACAAGGTTATTTTTTAGTTTTGCTGTTGGAATTGAAATAGGTTGTAAAAAATCAATGTTAATTGTTTAATGTTGATTTTTCCCCTTCTGGATATATATATCCCATGTGACATAAAAGTAAACTGTTAACTGCTTGTGGTTCATTCTTTCAGGATTTTCTTTTTCCTATATGAAAATTACTTAAAACTACTGTTTTGAATTGAAGTATATATATAATAATTTTTTTTTTTGGGACTTTCGCATACTCTTGTTATTGCATGTTTAGTTACATAAATCTTTGTGATGGCTCCATTATAGGTAGAGGGGATACCTCTGACTTTCCAATCTGTGGAACATTATTTCCGCTCTTTTGTCTATCCTTTGCTAGAGGAAACGCGAGCTGAATTGGCTTCATCTATGGAAATTATGCATAGAGCCCCGTTTGCTGAGATATGTTCATTTAGGGAGGCCAAAGGTAATGGTAAAAGGCTGTATGATGTTACTGTTGGTACTTGGAGAAACAGATTTATCGAACGTGGTAAGGAGCCATACAGGACATTACCTGGTGACTTACTTATTTTCACGGAGGCAAGACCCGAATCTGTTTCTGATTTGCAACGTGTGGGAAGAACATGGGCTTTTGCTCTAGTGCATAAAACCGTGGATGATGAAAATGCTGATGGTAGCATGTCAAAAAAATTTATGGTTAAAGTATCACAGGACATTGAATGTCAAGAAGGGATGTTTGTTGTTTTCTTGATGAATATTACAACCCACAAAAGAATCTGGAACTCGTTGCACAAGTATGGAAATATGAATATCATCAAGTTGGTTATTGCTGCTGATTCTGTGGTAAGAGTCTGTTGAAGTCGTCTGATTATTTAAATTAAGTCTTCTGCTGTAAACTTATATAATAACATGAATTTACTTTGAAAATGTTCTTTGCAGGCTAAACAGAACTGTGGGAAATGTTCTATCGCTCGCAGTGATCCTTTTTCTCCTACTATTGGTCAAGAAAACTTCATTAAGCTTAATGAATCGCAAATAGCAGCAGTCATGGCATCAATAAACAAAACTGAATGTAGGCATGATTATACAGTAGAACAGATATGGGGACCCCCTGGCACAGGGAAAACGACAACAGTAAGTGTGATGTTATTTCTTCTTTTACAAAGGAATCATAGAATGCTTGCTTGCGCACCCACGAATGTTGCTATAGTACAACTAGCCTCTCGTGTGATAAGCTTGGTTAGAGAATCATTACAAAGTAGAACTGCAAGTGGTGATTCTTTTTGTCCTGTCGGGGATGTGCTCATATTTGGCAACATGGAGAGGTCGAAAGTTGAGACAGGGATTGAAGATATTTATTTAGAGAATCGGATTCAAAAGCTTATAGAATGTCTTGGGTCATACACAGGATGGAAGCATTGCATAAAATCTATGATTGATTTACTTGAAGATTGTGTATCTCAATACCATGTGTATCTTGAAAATGAATTCTTCCCAGAAGAACAAGTTACAAGTGAAAAAAAAAGAAGAAAACCAATACGGTGAAAGTCAAATCATTCATTGAATTTTTCCGTGATCGATTCAAATCTACTGTTCCTCCACTCATAAGGTGCATAATTACATTATGCACTCATATTTCTAAGAGTTTCATGAGGGAAGATAATTACCAAAGCATGGTCTCTCTTTTGAACAATTTAGGTTCTTTTGAATCGGTATTGTTTCAAGAGAATTTAATTTCTGATGAACTTCAGAATGCATTCGCTTCTAAACCACAACAAGATGATGATGCTAGGTTTGGTGGCATGTCTTCAATCAGTCTTCTCAGAATGACGTCTTGTTCTGTACTAAAAGATCTGCAGAAATCACTGGAACGACTTGGCCTTCCAAGTGTTTTGAACCCATCTGCTATTAAGGAATTTTGTTTTGAAAGAGCATCTCTAATATTCTGTACTACTTCAAATTCCTACAAGTTGCTTACCACTAAAATGTCGCCTCTGAACTTATTGGTCATAGACGAGGCTGCTCAATTGAAAGAGGCTGAGTCGACCATTCCTCTTCAACTTCCGGGAATAAAGCATGTTATTCTCATTGGCGATGAGTGTCAATTACCTGCAATGGTCAAGAGCAATGTAAAGTGTTTAATCCTTACTGAGTTTTTTTTCTTCATCGATTTACTTTTACAATATATTTAGATAGTGTAAATGTTTATTGACAGGTTTCTAGTGGATCATGCTTTGGAAGAAGTTTATTTGAAAGATTAAGTTCTCTGGGTTATCCTAAACATCTTCTTAATGTTCAATACAGAATGCATCCTTCAATAAGTTTTTTCCCAAATTGGAAATTCTATCAGTCTCAGATCCTCGATGGAGAAAACGTAACTTCTAATAGCTACATAAAACAATATCTGTCAGGACCAATGTTTGGTCCGTATTCATTTATAAATGTTGTAGGTGGAAAAGAAGAAAGGGATGATGATGGACAAAGTCTAAGAAATATGGTTGAGGTGGCTCTTGTGATTAAAATAGTGCAGAGTCTTTATAGAGGTATACAATTTAGTTATATTATGTTGTTTGCAAACTCTTGTATCAAATGGTTTACATGAACTTTTTTTGTTGGTTATTTGCGTTTGCAATCTTGAATGCTCTGTCTCGTATTGGATCTGTTTTTTTTTTCCTTTCAAATGTGAACTCACTGTCATCTCTATCTATATGGTCATACATAACTTTTATTGCTCACTTATTTAACATTTGTAGCCTGCCATGACTCCAAAGAGAAGGTTAGCATTGGTGTTGTATCTCCTTATGCTTCTCAAGTTGCGACAATTCAAGAAAAACTTGCTTGCAAGTACGAGAAACTTGATGGGTTTTCTGTAAAGGTGAAGTCAATTGACGGGTTCCAAGGTGGAGAAGAAGACATCATTATATTATCTACTGTAAGATCCAATGAGCGTGGATCTGTTGGCTTTATATCTAGCTCTCAAAGAATGAATGTTGCGTTGAGCCGAGCTCGGTATGGAATTCCACAAGGCTTTTTTATATTGATTTTTTTATTGATAGTTTCACTAATCTAACAACCTGTCTTGTTTTCCGTTTTTATCTAGACACTGTCTTTGGATACTTGGCAATGAACGGACTTTGGTTAAAAGTGAATCCGTGTGGGGAGAACTAGTCTGTGATGCAAGAAACAGACATTGTTTCTTCGATGCCGATGCTGATTCATTCTTAAAGATGACCATAATATCTGTAAAGAAGGAGCTAGAACAGCTTGATGATCTCGTTAACGAAAATAGTGTACTTTTCAAAGATGCAAAGTGGAAGGTATCGTCACTGCAGTTGCATCGTCTTCAAATTAGACCATGTTTGAACTTTTTCTAAAACTTATTGTTTGCTGCTGTTGCCATCAGGTACTCATTAGTGATGACTTCAGGAGATCATTTGGAAAGCTGACCTCTTCTCGCATGAAGAAGATGGTTTTAAATCTTTTATTGAAACTTTCTGGTGGATGGCGCCCCAAGAGCACTAGTGTAGACTTGTATCTTGAAAATTCTAGTCAAATTTTGAAAAAGTTTAAGGTTGAAGGACTCTATGTTATATGCACTATTGATATTGTCAAGGAATTTCGATACATACAAGTTTTAAAGGTTTGGGATTTATTATCCTTAGAGGAGATCCCAAAACTGACAAAAAGGCTCGAAAGCCTATTTACTTCGTACACAGATGATTATATTACTCATTGTACAACAAGATGTCTGGAGGGGTATGTTTATTAATTTCATGTCCACTGAATTTTAGTGTATTCATTTTACATGCTTACGCATATGCTCTCTTGAACGTGTTGTGTGTATTCTATGTTTCTAGGAAATTGGAAGTTCCCCAGAGTTGGGAACCATCACAAGATATTATCCGTTTTCGTACACTATGTAACCTCAAAGATGGCAGTGAAGTGAGTTCAAATGCTGGTGATGGTAGCAGCTACATCGAGAACTCAAAAGTGAGTGAAAGCTTGTTGCTTACGAAGTTCTACTTGTTGTCATCAGGAGTGGTGAACCATTTGCTTTGTGACAGTAAACTTGATCTACCAATGCAAGTCACTGATGAACAGATGGACATAATTTTATTTGGAAAAACATCTTTTATAATTGGACGATCAGGAACCGGCAAAACCACTATATTGACAATGAAGTTGTTCCAAAACGAACAAAGTTTTCTTGTTGCTTCGGAAGGGTTTAATGTAGAAGATGGCATCCAAGTCGGGGATACCGACGTTGTTGTTTGTAGAGAAGAAAGCAAAATAACTGTTCTGCGCCAGCTGTTTGTTACAGTCAGCCCAAAACTGTGTTATGCTGTGAAGCAACATCTTTCAGATCTTATAGGGTGCACATATACGTTTATATATATCAATTATTTTTCTTTAGTATTTTTGAAGCATCTCTTGGTATTTTTTTTCATAGTTCAGTTAGATATTAAACCGTGGTGTTTGCCATTCACTAACCTTGTGTTATTATGTATTTGACAGTAAGGCAAGCGCCGGGAATTCATCAACAGAGATTAATATTGATGCAGAGGTCTCAGCGGATTTCAGTGATATCCCTGACACATTTGTTGATATTCCCAAGAAAATGTACCCTCTCGTTATAACAGTTCATAAGTTTCTAATGATGTTGGATGGAACATTGGGGAATTCGTTCTTTGAAAGATTTCACGAGGCAAGAGTACTTTCGCGTGGTAACCAAATAAGTTCGAGATCTGTTGTCTTGGAAACTTTCATAAGATCAAGGGAAGTCACATTTGAAAGATTTTGTTCACTTTACTGGCCCCGGTTTAATTCAAATCTTACAAAGAAGCTTGATCCTTCTACAGTGTTCACTGAAGTTATTTCTCATATAAAAGGAGGCTTGTTAGCAGGAGAAAGCTGTGATGGAAAATTGAGCTTTGAAAATTACTCTTTGTTGTCGGAAGGTCATACATCTACATTAACAAGAGAGAAAAGGGAGACTGTTTATTCCATCTTTCAAGCCTATGAGAAGATAAAATCCTCAAGAGGAGAATTTGATTTGGGAGATTTAGTGAATGACCTTCATCGCCGGCTTCAAACTGGGAATTATGAAGGTGACCAGATTGATTTTGTTTATATTGATGAGGTGCAAGATCTGAGTATGAGGCAGATTTCCCTTTTTAAATACATTTGCCAAAATGTTGATGAAGGTTTTATATTTGCTGGTGATACCGCGCAGACCATAGCAAAAGGGATTGATTTTAGGTTCCAAGATATACGGTCTCTTTTCTACAAAGAGTTTATAAACAACGGATTAGTTGGGAAAGAAAAGAAAGGTCATGTATCCAAGATTTTTCAACTGAAACAGAATTTCAGGACTCATGCTGCTGTGCTTGGCTTATCTCAGAGTGTCGTTGATATTCTTTACTGTTACTTTGATTATGCAATTGATATTTTAGAGCCTGAGACCAGTCTTATATCTGGGGAACTTCCTGTTTTGCTCGAGTCTGGCGATGATGAAAATGCATTAGCGACCATCTTTGGTGGCACAAGAACTGGTGGACAAATTGTTGGTTTTGGTGCCGAACAGGTGATATTGGTACGCGATAATTGTGTGAAGACAGAAATTTGTGAGTATGTTGGAAAACATGCGCTTGTTCTCACAATAGTGGAGTGTAAGGGTCTTGAATTTCAGGTCAGTGTCTTATACTTAAATATATGGTTATATCCCATCTTTTGCGTCAGTTGTTGATCAATCTTACATGCTATGACTCTGCAGGATGTGTTACTGTACAACTTTTTTGGGTCATCCCCTCTTAAAGAGCAGTGGAGAGTAATATACGCGTACATGAAGGAACAGAATCTGCTTGATGAAAAACTCCTCTTTCTTTCCCGAGCTTCAGTGAGGCAAAACATAATATCTTGTGTTCAGAACTGAAACAATTGTATGTGGCTATAACTCGAACTAGGCAAAGGCTTTGGATATGTGAGAACAAAGAGGAACTCTCAAAGCCAATGTTTGACTACTGGAAACGGAGGGGCCTAGTCCAGGTAAGGGAGCTTAATGATTCAGTGGCAGAGGCAATGCAGGTTGCAAGCAGCCCTCAAGAGTGGCGTGATCGTGGAAAAAAGGTTCATTTTTGTCTATAATCACTAATAGTTTCTTCTTCTTACTGACTTTTCAAATTACCTTCATTTGACATGCTTTACAAACCTACATATACTTTTCAGCTTTTCTATGAGAACAATTTTGTAATGGCAACGATGTGCTTTGAAAGATCCGGTGACAGAGTGTGGGAAATTTTGGCAAAGGCTTCTGGCCTTAGAAGTTCTGCGGAACAAATGAGGGGAACTAATCCTGAAGCTGCTTTAGGTTCTTTTAGAGTAGCTGCAGGAATGTTCGAGTCTATCAGGAAATTTGAATCTGCGGCTAAATGTTACTGTGATTTGGGAGAGTATAAAAAAGCTGGTAACTTCCTTAAGATACATAGTTCCTTTCTAAAGTTTAATTTAAAAGTAAGAACAGTTTACAGTTTTGTTTAAAAGCTATTCAATCAATAAAAACTTGGATCTGCAATCGGGTTAGGTGTAATGACTATTACGATCGAAATTTCTTGTAAGAAAATTTAAAGCACTTCATCTTATCTTTATTATTCTTTGTTTACTTCAAAGCTATTTCAGTTGGTGATTTTGGTGCTTAATCAGCTTTTGGATCGTAAACTTCTTTTGTTCTTTTGAACAGAAAAGGGTATGTTAATCTTTTAAAAAAAGTTGTACAAAGATGCTTGAATGATTACAGGGGATGAATATAACATGAGAGATTACAAACCCAACTAGCCCATTTAAGCGTACTATGTTTACTTCTATTCATAAACTTTTAAAATGACTCTGTTATTGCAGGAAGAATTTATTTGGATCAATGTGGACAAATAGATGCGGCATCAGACTGTTTTATGCTAGCAGGGTGCTATAGTGATGCAGCGGAAGCCTATGCCAAAGGAAATCAGTTTTTCAAGTGTCTCTCTGTTTGCAAAAAAGGAAAACTTTTTGATCTTGGAATGAAATACATAGAATACTGGAAAGATCATGTTAATGATCGAAGAAAAGAAATAGAACAGATCAAGCAAGAGTTTTTGGAAAGTTGTGCTCGAGATTGCTATGAGCGTAAAGCTCTAAAGTCCATGATGAATTATGTCAGAGCTTTTTGTTCTATTGAATCGAAGCGTGAATTCTTAAGGTGTGTAGGCTGCCTTGATGACCTTTTGCTGCTGGAAGAAGAATCAGGTCATTTTCTTGAAGCTGCTGAACTTGCTAGATCACGTGGTGACCTTTTGAAAGAGGCCGATCTTTTGGTGAAGGCTGGACGCTGTGTGCAGGCAACACTGCTCATACTTTGGTACATGTTATCTAACTCTTTGTGGAAAAGAGGAAGTAGAGGTTGGCCGTTAAAACAATTTGCTAATAAGGAAGAACTTTGTAAGAAAGCAAAATCACTTGCAAAAACAGATGCACCTGTTTTCTATGATTTTGTTTGTAACGAGGTTGAAGTACTTTCTGATCAGCACAGTAGCTTGAAAGATCTGAAAGAACATTTGCAAGCTTCCAAGAAACACAAGAGTCTAAGCGGAGAAATTTTGTCCATTTGGAAAATCTTGGATCTTCATTTAAGTTTGAATTCTTCAAAGTATGACTGCAAGGATGAATCAGCAATTGACATAAATAAGCAATCAGAGGCCGAGATCTTGCAGGACCGAGTTACTTTAAGATTGTGGAAGGAAAATGTGGTGGATATCTTCCGAAGTATTGAAAGTCTTGAAAATGATGAACCATCTAAACATGAGGGTCATATTGAATTCATTTTAAATTTTTTTGGGGTCAGGAAACAGTATCTCAAAGGCAAAATGGTTTATTTGCTGGTCAACCAAGATGCTGATTGGTTAAAAAACGCTGATAACAAAAGTCTTCATAGGGATGGAAAGCTTCTGACTATGGATGTCAGGCAGTTGGCACGTGTTATGCGGTCTTATTGGCAGTTGGAATTACGATCTGTGGGTATAAAGGTGCTTGAAACGCTTGAAGAACTCTACAAGTCTATGGCGAAGAGTTCTGTATTTCACCAAAGCACATCTCTCCTTCAGATCTATGAGGTTGCCAAATTTCTTTTAGACTGCCAGTATCCTAACCTCGCGTTTCATTTCACGAAGATACTTCAACAGTTCCTTAAGTTCTCCACAAGATATTTTGATTTTGTGTTTCCATTAAACTGGCGAGAATCAGTCTCGGAGGACTTGATTTCTTTAAGAGAAAGTAATGTTTCTCTCAACTTGCTTGAGGAGATTATTTTTCAAAATGTTGACATCAAAGGTGATCTCACGTTTTCAAGAATCGGGTGTATAATGATGATATGTCTCAGTTCCAGAAAACCTCTTGCCCATAAGGAGATGATCATTAGAGGGCTTGGATGGAATCCTGCATGGAAGTTATTTTTTGAGAAATTTTGTAATGGTGCATTGGGAGATATTTGTGTTACTCAAGCACTCCAGAAGGCTTTGGAAATTACTTTTAAAGCCAACTGGAGGTGTGCCGGTTACATATCACCTCACAATTTCGTGCATCTTTTGGATGTTCTTCTTTTAATGGCATCTTCCTCTTCAGAAATTATTTTCACCACAAAATCATCTTTTGTCGGATGTTTTACACATCTTCATCCAAGTACAACTTCATCAGCAACTAACCCGATATTTACAGAGGATTTCATAAACTTCTTTGTTGGAGTTATCCAAGAAATTCGCTACAATGTATTCGCTACTGTATCATGGATCGAAAACTCAAATATTGATCCCTCTTATTACCATCCAACTTTAGCGTTGAGACTGGTTATGATGTTGTCTTTACTCTGTCTCCAAGTACCAGATTGCTCTCAAGTGCTACTTGACCTTCTGGCAGGGAAGAACAACATTGCTCATTTGCTTCCAAATAAGTTTAGATACTGCCTTCTAAGGGGAAGGAATGGTCCTTTCTTCTACTTAAATCCTGACGTGGTTGCAGAAGCTTTTATAAGCATAGCAGATCCCCTTCTAGTTTTGAACAAAGGTAAAGCGAGTCCAAGAATCCATGCTACTTCAGCAATTTTTGTTGACTTAAGCAGAACTAGAGAGGACATTATGGGTATTTTATTCCCAACAAAAAGTACATCTTGTGGTCAAGATTTTTCAAATATTGATGGTTGCGGGACAATAGTGGAGACACAATCTTCAAACACTTTACCAGATGAAAACTCGAGCTTGAATCCACTGGATGGATGTGAGGGTGTACCACAGTTGAATTGTAAAGTTTTTGAAGACATATTTGGATCCATAGATGTGAAGGAGGGAGAATCACCAAACTTGTCATCTGTCGCAGCTACGATAAAGGTAAATACTTGCCAGAAAAATTTGGTGCTTGTAAGTTGTAATGATTCGTCTGTGTAGTTACTGTAAATTTTAATAATTTGTTTACTTGTCAGAAAAATTTGGATAAAGATATACACAGGTTACCTACTGCTCATGCGGGTGCAAACTCTTGTGATGGAGAAGATGCTGCACTTGTACATGCAATGAATGAACTGAAAGCACTTTCTTCTGCATTTGATACCGGGTTAGACTTGCAATTTTCTAAAATTTTGAAGTAATTTTTTCTTAATTTCTAGACCGGAAATCTGTTTCCCTTTGTTTGTTCAATGTGCTGTACCATTATTTTCAGAAATTTAAAGCACCAGATTTCTGCCACTGATGAAAGAAAGACTCTGCAAGCAATTTTAGATGGTCTGGAAATTAGCAAGCAATTTCTTGATTAGCAAGCCAATGATAGAGTAGCAACACAAATATTGCAGCTGATGAGGAGGAGAATCAAGTTGAGGACTCAGATAATGAAGATAGCAATGACAAGGATGATTCACCCGCTGAATTGGGAGTAGAAAAACAAAGCGGCGGATCTTAAACTCAGGCTGCAAACCGCAAGAAAGTGAAGAAACAACATAAGAAAAAGAAGAGTAGAAAGAACAAAGGCATGAAGAACTAATGTACCAGTAAGCTGTATGAATAGGTTTTGGAGGGTATCTTTTTCTGTAATCAGTTGTATGTGACTCTCAATGTATATGTATCTCTTCATTGTATGCATGGAAATGACTGTTTAGATTTTAAAAAAATGCAAGTTTTATGTGCAAGGCACAGAGCCGGTCCTGAGAATTCAGATGCCTAGGGCTAGCTGCTCAAAAATTTGCCCATTTCAAAATCTTTAAATAACAGGACACAATTTTTTTTTAAGGGTGTACTTTTTATGTGCCTCATATCCACGTACGCTGATTTTATTTTGTAAATAAAAAGTTATAAGTTTACAATTTAGAGAGGTAAACTTTGAATTGAAATTACAACATCTAAATCACTTAAAATGATGTTTACGTGTACTTTTTATGTAAAACCTCCAATTTCATTGTCATAATTTAAACATTTAAATAATGTAGTGCTATATTAAACTACATGCAAAGTAATGTAAAAAGACAATGAAAAGTTCTAAATAGATTTCACTTAAAACTAAGCCAAAAAAGTCAAAAAATATATTAAAAAAAGTTCTCTGATTCCTTTTTTTCACTAATTTATATGGTGAGTTCTTAAAAAAAAAAAAGTTCCTTTTACCAAACAATTTATAAAAATTATTAAAATTTGTGGCTAGAAAAGTGACAAACAAAAGTTTTTTCAACTAATGCATATATATAGATATTAAATTAAATAATCGGAGGAAACAAAAAAGTAAGCATGATATATTCTGTAAAGTTTTGTCGTTCTCAGTTTTCTATAACTTCGTTTAATACCTATCGAGCAATATATGGGTCAGAAACATAGAAAACCATGGACTTATCTATACTATTATATAAAGCAAACTGTCATTCCCTTTTAAGTAATTAAGAACCTGAAATAACCATATTACCCTTTTTATTTATTTACTAATTTAAACATCTTTACCTATATACTTATAATACCCTTAATAAAGTAAACTACAACATAGATTCTCCAATCCTTAAATAACCATATTAACCCTTACCGCCGCAACCACACCTTTGTCGTTACCACCATCACCGCTGCATCGTGTGGGCACCCCGTCTCGTTATATACTAACATAAACTAAAAGCCCGTTGCCCCCCACAGTTTTGCTGCTCTGGGCTTGAGCCCACATAGCCCATTAGCAGGACCGGCACTGGCAAGGCATTGCCTGTAAGGGTGTGGGTTGGAGCACGGGTTACACCTAACCCATGTGTGAACATTGCCGCCTTCGTTGTGGGTTGGACGAGGGAAGTGGGTTGATGTTTAACCGGTTTGGATTGAAGAAACATTTGACTTTTGGTGTGTTTGGTAACGACTAACGTGCCAACAACGGCTGTTGTCTATCTATAATATAACTAAAAGAGGGGATTAGGGGTACACTTACCCCTAATCTCCTTCTAGCCTAATACTCTCTCCTTATTAATCCTTTATTTTTTTAGTATTTATTTAATAAAAAATGACCGACCTTTAATAAAAAAATCTTATAAAAAATTCTTTATTATTATTATTATCTATTTACCACTTATTCTCAACCCTCACATATTCTCAACCCTAAGAAAAAACCTACGGCAAAAAAAAACTACGATCGATTGCCAAAAATGTTTTTTTATTTATATACTTTGTTCATATTTAATCATTATTATTATTACTACGAGTATTATTATTTAATATTAAATTCTTATATTATTGTTATTATTATCTCTTTTAATATTTATATGAAGTTAATTTTCATATGTTTCTTCTTTAGCTTTCGTATTGATTAAGTTGTGATATTAGTCATACACTTTTTGTTTCTCTTTTTATTTAACTAAAGTTGAAAAAAAAAGTAAACTGAAATCAATATTTATATGGAGTTAATTTTCATATGCTTTTTCTTTAGCTTTCGTATTGATTAAGTTGTGATATTGGTCATACACTTTTTGTTTGTCTTTTTATTTAACTAAAGTTGAAAAAAAAAGTAAACTGGAATCAATATTTATATGGAGTTAATTTTCATATGCTTTTTCTTTAGCTTTCGGATTGATTAAGTTGTGATATTGGTTATACACTTTTTGTTTATCTTTTATTTAACTAAAATTGAAAAAAAAGAGTAAACTCAAATCAATATTTATATGGAGTTAATTTTCATATTTTTTCTTCTTTAGCTTTCGTATTTATTAAGTTGTGATATTGGTCATACATTTTTTTGTTTCACAATTATTATAAGATTTATTATATATCTTGAGACTATCCGTCCAACGAACGGGTCTGAGCACTAGTATACTGTATATATATGTTTTCTTTTGGGTGGATTTTCCGGTCAACTATATTTCAATTTTTTTTCCCGGATGATATAGATGGGGAATAATAAGACATGGTGTACTATTTATTAGAATTATTAATATTAATTTCCAATATAAACTCTATTATAATATTTTTTTTAACTCTTAGTATTTTAGGTTATATTAATGTGAAAAATGCCTTATGTAGCTGTTTTAAAATAAAAGAAAGAAAAACCTTATATAGGATTTCTCTATATATATAATATAAAAATGAAAATGAATATTAGCAAATATGACAAACATGAATGGGTTTGGGCCCAATTATTTCATTTCCGGATTATATATTGGTTTTAGCCCATTGAAAGTTAAAAATTGCTAAATTGGAGTGGTCATGTACAGACCTACAGTCACTTTTGAAAGCATGCACGAGTCACGAATCTTTCACTATGCCTTTTTACTAGATTTTTATGAGTGTTTTTATTTTCATTTCTTTCGTCTATTCACTTAAAAACAATCTACCTAACGAACTTTGTCGTTAGCCGTACGAGCTCTATTTTGGATTTAAAAATTCGTCAAAAATATATCGAATGACCTTTCTAATGAAAAAACATAAAATATTAAGAACACCTATATAGTTTTTATAAATTATTGATGCATGATTTTTGAAATAAAAGATTTTGAATGAATTAAAAGAATAAAATGATTATGAAGAAAAAGGGTGAGTTTTGTCCAATCTATTTTTTTTTAACTTTAAGTAAGTGAAAACCTTAAAATATCTTTGTCATTTATTCATAATACCATTAGAAAAAATCCCAACCAATTATTTTTTCTGTTTCTCATTAAATCTCAACCACTCATTTTTCTCTCTCCTCCATAAATCATTTTATCTATTTAATTCATTCTAAATTTTTTATTTCAAAAACCGTACATCGATAAATTATAAAAATTATATGGGTATTCTTAAGAATTCATGTTTTTTCATTAGAGATGTCATTCGATACATTTTCGTCGAATTTTTAAATCCAAACGCGGAGCTCGTATGACTAAGGAATTTGACTATCACACTCTATGACCTATCACGCTATATGACCTATCACCCCCACGATAACACGCTGCAACACGCGAGTACTTTCCATCGAGTATATATATATATATATATATACAAATACATATTTTCTATTAAAATTTTTCTAACCATACATATTTTCAATTAAAAAAAAGAAAATAATAAATCTACTAACAATTATTAGTCAAACAATAACAAATGTACATGTTTTTCTAATCGTTGTAGGCTAAAAATTCCCAAACAAAAATCTTTAACCATACTTATTTTCTATTAAAAAAATCTAAAATTTCTATATTTTACACGCTACCCGGAGAACGCGGGTAATAGTCTGTACATAGACTGTTGCTTATTGATAGAGATTTCCTAGACACTGCAAAAGTAATACACACCGTCACTCTGCAACCAACAAACCCCCTTTTCCATCTCATAAAACAAAACCCCCATTATTCATACCTTTAAATTGATAAAAAAAAAATATATATATATATCGATGACGATCATGGAAGCTGAAGGAGAAGGAAGGGTTAAGAAGAAAAAGGATGAGTTTGCAGAGTTGATATTTTCGTGGTCAATTGATGACATTCTCAACCAAGACCTCTACAAAAACCAGGTATGTATGTCATTATCATCTCTTCGTTGTTTTTCCTTTTTTTTTTTTCCATACATAAATAATGTTTTCCGTACATATATTCCTTATTTTCTATGTTTTTGAAATTTTGTTGGGGGTAGCCTTGTAGATACAGTATATGTTTTGTTGCGTTGCTAATTAATACATAAAGTTAATACTAAAAATATAGAGTTTTTTAGGCATTGTTAGGTTGCCACATCCACCCTTGCCCTCCATGTAGCCCCGTGTGACTTATGAACCCGAAAAAAGGGGTGCCAATTGTGACTATTATACCCGCGACCGATGAGCTCCGAGGGGTGGCTTTGGACAAAAAAAGGGTGTGGACTGTCACCAACATAGCCGGAACCAATGAGAACGTTGGCTCTTTATAGGGCGGGCTATTGTTACGATCCCACATCAGCTACGAGATTGGTTGGTGGTCTAGACCTAGCTTATGGCTTGATATGAACGTATTATGGAATGGGTTCGTATCAGTAAGTACTTACTTAGTTTTGTTTTAACGTCCCTCAAAAGAATACCAAAATGTGGTCGTTGGACTTTCGAGTTTTGTCTCCCTATGGTCATTGTAGGAACTGACGATATGAACTTATGATGGAATATGTTTGTATCAGTAATTACTTCTTTAGTTTTGTTCTAATATCCCTCAAAAGAAGACCAATATGTGGTCATTGGACTTTCCAATTTTGTTTTGATGTAGTCATTGTAGTAACTGACTATCGTTAAATTTGAAGTATGGGGTGCTCTATTTTTTCATATAAAAACACAATTATATATTCATATTTTGCTCCAATTAGTACTTTCAAAATTTATTGTGGAGTAGGCATCAGCAAAATACTTGTGGTAAAATGTTTGTATAGTTATAATATATATTCCAAACAGTATAATCACTAGCTGAGCCTCTTGAGACTTTATCTCCAGTACATGTATCTTTCTGATGAATTGATGCATTATTGGCAGGTGGTCAAGATACCCCTTACTTTTGATTCGGAACAACAGTATTTCAGTTCTTTTGTTTATCCTTTGCTTGAGGAAACACGTGCTGAACTCGCTTGCTCCATGGAGATCATACATAGATATCCATCTACTCACATTCTCTCTATTCATGAGGTTAGACGCGATGGGAAAGCTATGTATGATGTTAAAGTTGGTCCCTGGAGAAACAGATCTTTTGAACGTGGCAAATCGCCTTACCAGACATTACCTGGCGATCTTCTCATTTTCATGGATGGAAAAGCAGAATCTGTTTCTGATTTGCAACGCATGGGAAGAACATGGGCGCTTTTGTTAGTTAGTAAAATCACAGAGAATGATAATGAAGATGATTTTGAAGCTACATCAGCACGATTTACAGTTGAAAGTTCACAACCTCTTGAATTCCAAGATGGGATGTTTGTCGTTTTCTTGAAAAATATTAAAATCCAGACAAGGATTTGGGATTCATTGCACATGAATGGAAATCTGAATATCATTAAAGAGGTTCTGGACCCTCATTCTATGGTAAGTTGTTAAATGAAAATTTCGTTCGGTAGAGTGATGTTATCATCGTTTATTTATTTATATGTTGTCTACAGGTTAAGGGGAATTGCAATACCTGTTCTTTTGATTTCGATAGTCTTCATTCTCAAAATAGAAATCTGTTGGATAAACTGAACGAATCACAAAGAGCAGCAGTTATGGCGTCCCTTGATAAAACAGAATGTTGTCACCATTCGTATGTGGAACAAATACAGGGACCGCCTGGTACAGGAAAAACAACAACAGTCGGTGTTTTGCTATTTTTTATCTTGCAAATGAACCGTAGGACCCTTACTTGTGCACCTACAAACATTGCTGTGTTACAACTAGCTTCACGAGTGCTAAGTTTGGTTAAGGAATCATTTAAAACTACTACTGCTAATGGTGATTCCTTTTATTCTTCTGGAGACATCCTTTTGTTTGGCAGCAAGGAACGGTTAACAGTTGGTGCAGAGATGGAAGACATATATTTGGAGCATCGGGTCGAAAGGCTTACAGAGTGCCTCGGGTCTTTGACTGGTTGGAAGAATTGCATGAGATCTATGAATGATTTACTTGAAAATTGTGTATCTCAGTATCATGTCTTTCTGGAAAATGAATTGTTCAAAGAAAACCAACTTACAAATGAAAGTAAAACCAACAAGTTGTAAGTCAAATCATTTCTTGAGTTTGTGCAAGATCAATTTGGTTCTTCTGTAGTGCCACTTAGAAGATGCATACGTACATTCTTGACTCATGTCCCAAGAAGTTTCATGAAACTATACAATTTCCACAGTATGATATATCTTTTGGATAACTTAAGTTCATTTGAATCGTTATTGTTTAAAGAGAACTTGGTTTCAGAAGAACTCGAGCACCTTTTCACTTCTAAACCTATTCCTAATGAGTCGGAGGATATGTCATTGATTAATTCTGTTAGAGCCAAGTTGATATCAATTTTAAGAGGTCTGCAGATATCTCTTGAAACACTAGGTCTTCCAGATGTTATAAAAAGACATGTAATAGCGGAGTTCTGTTTCGAAAGAGCTTCTCTTATATTCTGCACGACATCGAGTTCCTACAAGTTGCATATGGTTCCAATGAAGCCTTTGAACGTTTTGGTCATAGATGAAGCTGCACAGTTAAAAGAGGCCGAGTCCACTATTCCTCTTCAGCTTCCCGGGATAACGCATGCTATTCTCATTGGAGATGAATGCCAATTACCTGCAATGGTTACAAGCAATGTATGTCTTTAACGAGTTTTCTACCTCCTATTGTTATAATTTGTCTTCTTCATTTAATCTTATTGAATGCTACTGGACAGGTATGTATTGAATCTGGCTTTGGACGTAGCTTATTTGACAGACTGAGTTCTGTAGGGCATTCTAGGCATTTACTAAATGTTCAGTATCGAATGCATCCTTACATTAGTTTCTTCCCTAATTGGAGGTTTTATCAAAATCAGCTCCTTGATGCAGAGAACATGTTAAGCAAAAGTTATGAAAAGTGGTATCTTTCCGGACCAATGTTTGGTTCATATTCATTTATAAATATTGTTGAAGGAAGAGAAGAAAAGGATGATGATGGACAGAGCAAAAGAAATATGGTTGAGGTGGCTATTGTGATTAAGATTGTACAAAAACTGTATAAAGGTGCGGATATTGGTCAAATTCTTATACCAGAATATACTAAAGCAGAGTGATATTATTGTAACATTAGAAGCATAAGTTACATTTTCATATCATTTAAAATTACATATACTTTTCTCTATTGTTTATATCTCAGTATACATATAATCTTTCTTCCTTGACATTTGTAGCATGGAAAGAATCGAAGAAGAATCTTACTATAGGTGTAGTATCTCCTTATGCTGCCCAAGTTGTTATGATTCAAGAAAAACTTCCTTCCAAGTATGAGAAACTAGATGGATTTTCAGTAAAGGTGAAATCGATTGACGAGTTTCAGGGTGGAGAAGAAGATGTTATTATTTTATCGACAGTCAGATCTAATAGCCGTGGATCTGTTGGATTCATGTGTTGTCCACAAAGGACTACTGTTGCCCTCACCAGAGCAAGGTATGGAATTTATCAATGATGCATGAAATCCTCATTGTCTATAGGTAGCTTTCTATTTAAAATCTATGTCTGATAGTGTGCATGCTATGTCTTCAATTTTTGTCCAGACACTGTCTTTGGATACTGGGAAACGAAAGAACCCTAACTAATAGTGAATCTGTATGGGAAGAACTAGTTCACGATGCAAAAAATCGCCACTGTTTTTTTGATGCAGATTCTGATGAATGCTTGAAGATGACTGTTATAAATACAAAAAAAGAGCTAGAGCAACTTGATGATCTGCTTAACGAGAATAGTATCCTTTTTAAACATGCAAAATGGAAGATATATCTGATATAACACTTCACGCAAATATCTTAATATGCAATATTCTACTATTTTTTAATCATATTTGTTGTTCATCATGCTATTAGGTCCTGTTCAGTGACGACTTCAGAAGATCATTTGGAAACCTGACTACTTCTTGATTGAAGAAACTTGTTTTAAATCTTTTATTAAGATTATCTGGTGGTTGGCGGCCCAAAAAGCGAAGTTTAGACTTGCATTGTGAAAAATCTTCACATATTTTGAAACAGTTTAAGGTTGCAGGGTTATATGTTATATGCACAATTGACATCATCAAGGAATTCAACTATGTACAAGTTTTGAAAGTTTGGGATGTATTACCTTTTGAAGAGATTCCAAAACTCACAAAGCGTCTTGAGAATATATTTTCTGCATATGCGGATGATTATATTAGTCATTGTACTGAAAAATTTGTGGAGGGGTAAGCTCTTTTTCGAAAGGGTTTATATGTTTGTCCTTTTATCTCATACAGGTAATGTAAAAGAAACTAGTTTGAAGGGAAACAGTGGTTGAACGTGTTGGAAGTCACCCCAAAGTTTTATTTAATGATAAAAACAACTTTCTTAAGTTTTCTATTTAACAATTCATTTATTGCAGTAATAATACGAGTAATTTGTTTTTGTTATCAGGATTCAGTTAGACACAAATTGGTTTGGGGTGTCTTCATGAATGTTTCAGCCCCTACCAAGATCTGATCCATCTCATGGCGAACTTGCTTCAACCCGTACATGCATATTTAATGTTTATTATCCCATCTTAAACTGTTGACTATAGATGCATATTTAAGGTTTATTTGTACAATATTTATATTTTTCAGGAATTTGGAAGTTCCTAAGAGTTGGATGGCATCCAAAGAAATTATACGATTTTGTTCCGTTAGGAATACTGAACTGAGCTCTGGTTATACTGAAAACTCAAAAGTGAATGAAAGCTTGTTGCTTATGAAGTTCTACCCCTTGTCAGATAGGGTGGTAAAACATTTGCTCTCTGATAAAGAACAACTTGATCTACCCATGCAAGTTAGTGATGAACAGATGGAGATTATTTTATTTTCCAAAAGTTCTTTCATAATTGGGCGTTCAGGAACCGGAAAAACCACTATATTGACTATGAAGTTGTTCCAAAATGAACAGTCTTTTTATGTTGCTTCTGAAGCGATTTATGAAGGGGAGAGGAATAGTATCAGTGATTCAAAAGATGATGATTTTGAACACAGGAGACCAAGTGTCCTCCGTCAACTTTTTGTGACTGTCAGCCCAAATTTGTGTCATGTTGTGAAGAAACATGTTTCCCACCTTACGAGGTGTGCACGTACTTGTTTCTTTATCTTTGTTTTTTTCATTGGTTCTGTTTTCTGACTTTAAGCTTTGCTGTGTTTGACGGTATTTCATGTAATGGGAATACATCATTAGAAGTCAATGTTGATGATCCAGACATGATATCAGATTTCAGCGATATTCCAGACACATTTATTAACATTCCAGTGAAAAATTATCCTCTTTTTATAACATTTCATAAGTTTCTTATGATGTTGAATGGCACATTGGGGAATTCTTTCTTCGAAAGGTTTCCAAAGGCAAGAGAAGCTTCTTATGGTAACCATACTACTTCAAGATCTGTTGCATTGCAAACTTTTTTAAGATTAAGGGAGGTTACATATGACCGATTTTGTGCACTTTACTGGCCTCACTTCAACTCAAGTCTAACAAAGAAACTTGATCCCTCCAGAGTGTTCACAGAAATTATATCACACATAAAAGGAGGCCTGCATGCAGGGGGGTGCAATGACGAAATACTAAGTTGTGAGGGTTACTGTTTATTGGCTGAAAGTCGTTCGTCCACTCTAACAAAACAGAAAAGAGAAACTATCTACTGCCTCTTTCAAGCATATGAGAAGATGAAAATTGAGCGAGGTGAATTCGATTTGGGTGATTTAGTGATTGACCTCCATCATAGACTAAAAAATGGAAGCTATGAGGGTGACATTATTGATTTTGTGTATATTGATGAAGTGCAAGATCTTAGTATGAGACAGATTTCTCTTTTCAAGTATATATGCCACAATGTCGAGGAGGGCTTTATATTTGCGGGTGACACTGCACAAACCATCGCCAGAGGGATTGATTTTAGATTTCAGGATATAAAATCTGTGTTCTATAAAGAGTTTTTAACTACCAGAATAACTGAAAAACAAGAGAAAGGTCTTGTATCCGAGGTTTTCCAACTAAAACATGCCGGTGTCCTTCAGTTAGCCCAGAGTGTCATTGACATTCTTTACTGTTACTTTGAACACTCGATTGATATTTTGGAGCCTGAGACTAGTCTTATTTCTGGTGAAGCTCCTGTTTTGCTCGAGTCTAGGATTAACGAAAATGCAATTGTGACTATCTTTGGGGGTAGTGGAAGTGGTGGAGAAATAGTCGGCTTTGGGGCGGATCAAGTGATATTGGTGCGTGATGATTGTGCTAAGACTGAGATCTCAGAATATGTTGGAAAGCATGCACTTGTACTCACCATACTCGAGTGTAAAGGCCTTGAGTTTCAGGTGTGCCTTCTTTTGTTGAGGTCCCAAATGCGCTGATAGTTTAGTTATAGACCAAAGTAGGTCAAAATGGCCACCTTTACATTGCATTGACACAAACAATTTTTTGTGTTTTTTTCTGTGAAGTTATAAATGGTTAATTAATGTACTAATATGGTTAGAGATAGTGAAATTCTGTATTACTGAATAGTAAAATACTAATAAAACTATTTTGATGAAAGAAAGGGGCTGTAACTTGTAAGAACTTAAGATACTTTCCGCTTCGGCCCACTTTTGATTCATTCCATTTAAAGAAGTGTTTACCACAGTTCGGCCCTTTTGATCTGTTTGAGGTAACAGATGGTACCTCTAGTTTTTGTGATTTTAAAGTGTTTCTGTTTATTGATTTCTGATTTGCCATGACATTTAGGATGTATTATTGTACAACTTTTTTGGGACATCCCCATTGAAAGACCAATGGAGAGTAATATATGACTATATGAAGAAGTGGGATTGGCTCGATGAGAATCTTCCTCAGTCTTTCCCAAAATTCAGCGAGGCAAGGCATAGTGTTTTGTGCTCTGAATTGAAACAGTTATACGTGGCTATAACTCGAACGAGGCAAAGACTATGGATATGTGAGAATAAAGAGGAGCTCTCCAAGCCAATATCTGATTATTGGAAAAGGAGGGGACTCGTTCAAGTAAGAAAACCAGATGACTCAATGGCACAGGCTATGCGAGTGTCAAGCAACCCTCAAGAGTGGCGGGAGCGTGGTAAAAAGGTCAAATTGATCTTTACTGCTATAGTTTTTCTAATCATTTATAATTTAATTACCTTTTTTGACATGCTTTGCTGTTGTTTTTCAGCTTTTTTATGAGAACAACTTTGTGATGGGAACAATGTGCTTTGAAAGAGCTGGTGACATAATGTGGGAGAAATTGGCAAAGGCTTCTGGTCTCAGAGCATCTGCTGATCAAATGAGGGGAAAGAATCCCGAAACTTATTTGGGCTATCTTAGAGAAGCAGCGGAATTGTTTGAGTCGATTGGGAAATTCAAGTCTGCCGCTTTATGTTATTGTGATTTGGAGGAGTATAAAAGAGCTGGTAACTTCTACTTTCAATATAAACACTTGATCTGTGAAAATGCATTTTCCACATTTATGAGGTTGTATGCATTTAAAATAGAGTTCAAGCATTTAGACTAGTTGCCATTATAGCTAAACCTTTTGGCTGACCCTTTTGATTATAAATACAACCCAAATCAATCGAGATATGAGGAACACCTGTAGATTAAGTGCTTGGCTTCGTTTATTCAATATTTGAATCGTAATATTATTTGAATGCTGTTATATGTGCAGAGAAAACGTTCTTATATAATTGCGGAAAAATTAATACAGCAGCCGAGTGTTTCACACTAGCAGGATGCTATAGCGATGCAGCTGAATTGTATGCCAAAGTAGATCAGGTCTCCAATTGTCTGTCAGTTTGCAAAAAAGGGAAACTTTATGATAAGGGGTTGCAGTATATAGAGTACTGGAAAGAGCACTTAAACGTCAGAAATAAAGAAATAGATCAAACTGAGCAAAGGTTTTTGGAGAGTTGTGCTCTTGACTCCTACGAAAATAAAGATCTCAAATCCATGGTAAAATTTGTCAGAGCCTTTTGTCCTATGGAGTCTAAACGTGTATTCTTGAGATCTTTAGGCTGCCTTGATGAACTTTTAATGTTAGAAGAAGAATCAGGCCATTTTTTTGATGCTGTTGAGCTAGCCAGGTCATTGGGTTATGTTCAAAAAGAGGCCGATCTTTTGGAGAATGCTGGATATTATAGGGAGGCTGCAGTTCTCTTACTTTGGTATGTGGCTTTTAGCTCGTTATGGGGAAATGGAGGTAGAGGTTGGCCATTGAAGCAGTTTAGTAAGAAGGAAGACCTTTGTGAGAAAGCAAGGTTGCTTGCAAAAATGACCTCTGATAATTTCTATGATTTTGTTTGTAATGAGCTTAAGGTCCTCTCTGACCAGTACAGTAGTTTGCCCGAGCTCAAGAAAGTTTTGCCCGAGCTCAAGAAAGTTTTACTTACTTCCCAGAAAAATAAGAGTCTAAGAGGAGAAATCTTATCTATGAGGAAAATCTTGGATTCTCATTTTCGTATAAATTTCTCAAAGTACTTTTGGGAGGATGAATTACCTTCTGATATTACTGAGCATTGTGAAAGCAAGATCTCTCTTCGTTGTGTTTCTGTTAGAACTCTAGTTTTTTATTGGAACTGGTGGAAGGATAATGTCATGAATATCTTTCAGAGCATTGAATGTCTTGAAAATGAAGAGCCGAATAAACATGAGGAACTTGCTGATTTTAGTATAAGTTATTTTGGAGTGAGGAAACAGTGTGTCAATGGAAACATAGTTTACCTGTTAGTGAACAAGGAGGGTGATTGGATAACAACCGCGGGTAACAATGGTCTTCATAAAGAAGGTAAGCTTCCATTTATGAATATAAGGCAGTTGGTGTTTGCTATTAGGTCTTATTGGCAGTAGGAATTACTTTCTGTGGGTATGAAAGTACTTTTAAAGCTAGAAGGTCTCTGTAAGTCAAAGGCAAATGGTTCAGAGTTTCATCAAAGCACCTCTCTCATTCACATTTTTGAGGTTTCCAAGTTTCTTTCAGACTGCCATTGTCTTAACCTCACTTCCCCTGACAAAAAGAAACTGCAAAGTTTCCTTGGAATCTCTGCACAATACTTTGATCTTGTGTTTCCGTTGGACTGGCGAAAATCAGTCTCTGAGGACATGTTTTCCTTGAGGGAGACTGATTTATCACTCAAATTGCTTGATGAGATTATTGTTCAAAATGTGGACAACAAGGGTGACATCTCCTATTGGACAATCGGGAGAGTGATGATGTTCCGTCTTTGTTCCAGTAAACGTGTTACACTTTATGAGATGATTATTAAGGGGCTTCAGTGGGCTCCCAAATGGCTGTTAGTTGCCGCTACACAGTTCTGCAATTCTGACTTGGAAAATTATGTGTTTATTTCATTGCTTCGGGATGCTTTGAGAGATACTTTTTGGTCAAACCGGAAGTGTGCTGGCTACATATCACCTCACAGCTTTGTGTATCTTTTGGATCGTCTGTTTCTACTGGAGTCGTATTCCAGGGGATTTCTTTTCACTTCAAGGTCTTCTTTCGCTGAGTGGTTCACACATCAGTCTACCGATAAATTGGTGCTCCTCGAGATAAAGTTTGAAGCAACTTATTATGCTGACATTGTCCTGCAAATTCTAAACAACAAAGAGGATACTGAATCTTGGATTCGAAGATCAAACATTGAGGTCTCTTATTACTACCCACTATTAGTGTTGAAACTGGTAATGCTGGTTTCTTTAGCTTGTCTGATAGACTCGGGTTGTTCTAAAGTGTTATCTAATTTGCTATTGGGAAAGAACAATATTGCCGGTTCGCTTCCAGATAAGTTTGTATACCATCTTTTAAGCAGAAAGAAGGGTCGCAACTTGCACTTATGTACAGATATGGTTGCAGAAGCGTTTATGAGCATAGGGGATCCTCTCTTGGTTGCGGGTGCAGGAGAACCCGTGATTGTAACTAAAAGAAAATTTAATCCTCATGGTGCTATATTCGTAGACCTTACTAAATCCAAAGGGGAGATAAGGAGTGCATTGTTCTCTAGGAGGGAAGACAGGCCAAGCATGACCACTGTCTCTTGCGACACTTTGGGACTGTTGCTAATGTAGAACCTCCTGTTTTTGTATTATATAAATCAAGCTTCTCATTTAATTTTTTAACCAATGTTGAAGGAGTAATCAACAGACCCTTGAACATGGCTTTTCATTTTAACACAAACAAAAAAACAGAAGGTTTATGTATTATATATCCCTAGATCATTATCTTTTTTTGTTAATTGTATTTGTTTTTCTAATTTAATTTTATTTATTATTAAAAAAAAAAACAAAAATCTGTCCTACTTTTACTCTTAAAGAATACCTAATAATTGTATTTGTCTTTCTATTTATATTGTTAAAATTATAGAATGTAGTAGTTGACAGATCATGGTACGTTGTCGAGTAGTTTTAACTAATTTATATGCTCTTAGAACTTTATGAATCAAAACCGTCCTCGTTTACTTTTTCTATACAATATATCATGCATATTCACAGCCCTTTTCCCCTAACTTTGAGACTCCAGTATTTCAAGTTAAAAATGGATCTCAATTATCCATTTTTAAGCTAAAGAAACGAACAAAACCAACCCTGATCACTACTGTAATCTTTGAAAAAGGTGTAACCACTTTAGATGTAATCAATTATGTGGTTCTACCGAACTATTAAATCCATACAATCCGAAGATTTACAAAAATATCTATGAACAAAAAGTTATTCGATCACCAGATACCGATTTCTTACCGATTCTAATCGACTTTTTTTTTTATGTACTTTTACTTGATTGTATATTGCGCGTATGATTACCTAATTGTCTTTAATATCATGTACCAAAATTGTAATCTAATTGCTTTGGTTAATTAGGGGGTTAATTACTTTATTACCACCAAATGCTTTTAGTGGTAAGGAAGTGTATTTTCTCCGGTCTTTTATCCTAGACATATTTGAGGTGGCTATATGTTTAATTATGATGGGTCTGAGTAAGTTTTTCCATTCAAATTGATAAAGTTTTTGGGGTTCAAAATGGAAATCGATTTTGCGAATAGTTTACCTTTTAAGAAAAAAAATTAGCAGATTCTTGATTAATATGTTCTGTAAGTTTTGATTTTCATAATTGAAACCCAGGGTTTTCATTTTCAGGAAAATACAAGACGACATTCTAATTAAAGAAAGGAATCAAGATCTAAGAGTGAGTTAGCTGATGTTAGTGAGGAGGAGAGGTGTCATGTGGCTTAAAATCTCATCCCTCCCAAATCCCACCAATCAAATACTTCCAACTCAATTTTCCTTTTCAACCCTCCCAACCAACCCTCTCAACCATTTTCAATGACATTCATAACCTTCTCAACCCTCCCAAATTTTATTTTTTTCTTTTTCATCTAATTTAATCAAACATTTTTTCTTTTTTAATACAAACTTAAATATTTCATTAAAATTAAACTAAACATTACATAAACATAAATTAAAAAGTACATAACAACATAAACCGAAATTAAAATTCTACATGATAATGAAGACAACTAAATCAAACTCGCAACTGATGGTGGCTGCATCGCTGGATCGTCAAGGTATGATAAGTCTAAAGTCGATATATGCACCGTGAGATCATATCGGAGCCGATGTACGTCCTCGTCCTGTAACTCCCAGTTTGCTTCCGGGTTATAAACTCTTGGCACCGGTGGATCCATAATATGAACCGGTGATATTGCCCGTCTGTTGTCTTTGATGATCATGTTGTGTAGTATAGTACATGCAGCGACGACTTTTCCGATCTTCTCCTTTGTCCATAGCCGGGGGGGATAGTCCAAAATCTTCCATTTTCCCTTTGAGAACACCAAACGCCCGCTCAACATCCTTTCTTGTAGCCTCTTGTAGTCTTTTAAATTTCTTTTCATCTTGTTCCACTTATGAGGATAAGCTTTAACAAACGCAACTCACCTAGGTAGTAACCACGCTTGTAATCATGTCCATTTACGCTAAATGAAATGTCTGGCGCGGATCCATTACGCTCGTTTTGAAACAATGGGGACTGCTGTAAAACATTGACATCGTTGTTCGATCCAGCAGGACCGAAAAACGAATGCCAAATCCACAAGTCATAGGAAGCAACACATTCAATCATAATAGTAGATACCTTGTGATCACCCCACGTGTATTGCCCTTTTAAGTGTTTAGGGCACATCCTCTATTCAATGTGTGTACAATCAAGACTACCAAGCATTCCTGGAATGTGGTGTCTTTCTTCATGAGCTTGTGTAATGAGAGCAACGTCATGAGATGTCGGCCTATGTAAGAACTCCTTTTGATATAAATTGATGACCGCATCACAAAAGTACTCCATGCTCTCGCGTCCCATTCTGGCAGCCATACATAAATACTCGTCATACGAGTCTGAAGGTTCACCCGTAGACAGTTGCTTGATCGCCGATGTGCACTTTGGAAGAGTGGTGCAACTTTTTTTACCCCGTGCGTCGTATCCCTCCTGAAAGTAACTAAATTTAGCTTCAATATCACCAACAATCTTCAAAAATAACCTCTTGCTCATGCGAAAACGATGATGAAAAAATGGTTTGTCAAACTTTGAGTCTTCAACGAAGTAGTCACGCATTAGTACTAAAAAGTACTCCCCGTAGACGAATAGTCTAACTTCTGTGGAACACAAAATGAAGAAGATGAGGAGGAGGAATCCATTTTTTAATAATGTGGTTTTTTTTTTGTGAAAGTGTGAAGATATGGTTTTGTTTGTTTTTTTAGTTAAAAATGAAGTGTATATATAGATAAAGAGGTTGGGGAATTTTTTTTTTTTAATTAGTGATCAACGGTCAAAAATAGGCTGGACCCTACCTCCCACGCTCCCCTCCAACGGTCGAAATCCTCCATGCCTTGCAGGGCTTTTAACCCGCCAGCCCCCAACCCGCTATCATGCCCTCTTGATGGCGGCGGTGTTACTTTGGCGGCATGGCCAACCCGCCTGTGGGCCCGCTCCCACTTCTCTCCCCCTGAGCCAATATCAATAGGTGAAAGTTCATGGTTGTGGCAATCTGCTGTATACTCCAGAGTGTAACGATTCTATGATGTCGAACTCGTCGATTCTTTGGTTTGGATAAGGGGGACGATCATATCGGTTAGTTTTTAGTTTTTAACGGTATTTTTATTTTTTATTTTATCAATTGTTATGTTGAATGTATGGGTACATATATATTATATTGATAGTAATTTAATTTTGAGTTTTAAATTAAAATTGTTCGGTAAGCTTTTCAGACCATCATATGAATGACAAATCTTATAGTTTTGAAGGATGGTATATCAAATGCCACTACAGCCGCATAATCGGTACCCGGCCCAACATTCGATATGATAGTCTTGTACAAACAATATTATCTTACCTTCCCCGGAAGGGACTGTCAGACTCTGACTCCAGTGGCCATCTTTAACGAGAGTCAACTATAATGATAAAAAAAGCCAACTAAATAAGTTATTGTCCTTATCTTCCGGACCCAACTGGCAAATTAGGACTCCTCTATGCTAAAACAACTATAAATTTGGTAACCCTGAGTTTCACCCTCTAGCAACAAAGTGTTAAAAACCATCACATAATGAGTTGTGGACCAATTACAAGCTTAAATCAAAATGAACGAAAAAAATCTCAATCCCAAGTTCAACCTAAAAGGCATACAACTAGAAAAAAAGCATTTTCAAAACGACTTTTTGCTTCCACTTGAACCATGTTGAGAAGAGTTAAATGTACGGATTGTCACTGTGGTTTACACACAACATCACCTTTCGTCCTTGTGCTTTCATATTATCAGGGATCGTCCTTTACAGGAGGATAAGGGTCACATTTAATCCTTTGTGATAACGGACGTTTGATGGATTCCGTCAAGCCCCACTTGTGACCCTCACGTGAGGGCATTTATGACTGTAACCACCCCAGTCCAGCCACTTTCTTCTTATATTTAATCCCATTTCACTTCCAAAATCAAAACAACAAAATCAAAACCTAATTTATCTCTCTTTCTCCATCTTACATTATGATACGAACACCAAGTATGGTGTTTTGCTGGTGTGGTAAGCAAGCAATAATACGTACATCATGGACTGACAGGAACCCAGGAAGACGTTTCTATGCATGTCCCAACTAGGTATGTTTTCAACCACCTTCAATTACGGCTGTAAATATCGATCTAAATGGTTATTTTTATATGTCTATTAGGCTTCAAATTGTAGATTCATCGGATGGTTGGATCCTACAATGTGTGAGCGGGCAGTTGTTATTATACCAGGTTTGTTGAGGTTAAAGAATCGAATCGAAAAACAACTTTGTAACAAACAAGAAGTGAAGAAACTCAAGACACTCTTAGTTGTTAGTTGGATATTTTTTGTTATTGTGGTAATTTTGTTGATTAGTTGAAGCAAAAATAATATCTTTTTGTTGGTTGTATGTTGTTGTAAGTTGGAATGGCAAGTATGAATGACAATGTTGTTTTTTATTGTACACAATATTATCTATAATTGTCTATTTTTATTGTACCAAACATGTACCAACATTTTACGAAAAATATATAGACATAATGGCATTATGTAATCTAGCAAGACATGATATGAATAGAATGGAAACATTGACATAAGTAGCAAAACACATAATATAGATAGATTACATAATGTAGCAGAATGAAACATTACCACAAACAACCAAAAGACATATTGTACCAAAAGACATAACACAAAGTGGCATTACACAAATAACACAAACAACCAAATAAACTTCAATGCTAAATAAGGTTGGCCTTGCACTTGGAGCATTCTGACGTGATCCTTTGTACCTCACCCATGTACCACCACCTAGACTTTTAACAAGACCACCGGTTCTAAAACTTGGAGAAGAAGGCCTTGTAGCATTATGACTTGGAGCTATTTGAGTTGCACTTGGAGCTGCTTGACTTCCAGATGGAACTTTTTGAGATGCAGATTGGCTTTTTTGAGATGATGAAGCTGTTTGACTAGCACTTGGAGCTGCCTGACTTGCAGATGGAGTTGTTTGAATTGCAGATGGAGCTGATTCATTTGCTCTTGTAGTTGGTTGGCTTGAAACAAATGTGCAAGACCTTTTGTTGTGACCTTGAATGCCACACTTTTTACAAATGACAGTCTTTCCTTTCCTTGTCAACTTACCCTTTGCACTCATCTGTATCTCTTCTGTAGTCTTTCTTCTCTTCTTTCTAGGCCTGCCAATTGGTTTGTGATACATGGGTGGGATGATAACTGTTGGTATTCTAGACCTAGTCCACTTGGTGACACCATTGGTGGGTGTGATCTTAAACTGGTACATCATCTTCCATGTGTCTAGCCTGTATATGGGATCAACCCATGTCTCAACTGGACCAACGGGACCAACTGACATTGTATTATTTGCCATATCCAAGTTAGCACGAATTGCATGTTTGCATGGTATTCCAGTTATCTCCCATTTCCTGCATGAGCAAGTCATTTGCCTAATATCTACTACACACTGATCTCCCAAAGGTCCACTTACTTGATACATATCCTCACCATTAAAGATGGCAGTGTAATCATTTGCATCTGTTTTGGCTAGTTCTAACAGTCTAGTAGCCATTGGTGTTAGTGCTCCTTCACATTTTGCTATAACCTTCCCCACATTCACAATCCTAATCATCAAGTACTCTCTAATGTATTCTAGACAGTGAATTATAGGCCTATCCCTAGCTTTAACTATCTTACTATTCAAGACCTCACACATGTTGTTAAGCAAGACATCAGATTTTGCCCTTCCTGTTATTGATGATATGTGTGTGTGTGTGTGTGAGTTATATTATATTCATTTGTAACCATTAAACCAGATTTGAAGTAAATACTTACCAGAAAAATGGGATCTTGCCCAATGGTGAGGTGGGATTTTAGATAACCTAGCATGTGCAGCTTCACTATATTGCTTGGTGTAGTCCCCTTTCAGTTCTCCTTTTGCAGATTTCTATGCCCTTTGTGCTTTCTGTGTAGATAATCCTAACTGAAACTTCCTTTGCAGTTCTTTTTGCAAAACTTTGGCAAGAATTTCAGGATTACCTAAAACTCTTTGCAAAGCTTTGGCAGGAATTTCAGGATTACCTAAAACAATAACATATATACAAGTATAAATAATATGTAATGCAAAAAAGAAAAAAACAAAAAGTATTAACATATTTACCTTTAATCTGTTGAAGTATTGTTTTACTAAGAAACTTGGATGTACATTCTTTAATGGATCTGGATTGAAGACATTTGTGGTCATCTTTGTATGTCTTCACCATCCATGTTTGCTCACCAGTAACTAGGGATGAGATTATGGCCCGTAAACCGCGACCCGACCGCGACCCGCCCATGCCCGACCCGGCGGCACCCAAACGGGCCGGTTAACGGTTCACCAACTAATTGTTTATCGGTTTTCGGTTCGGGCCGGGTCAGAACCGCGGGTTTCCGGTTTGACCCGGTGAAACCGTGAATTCCATAAAATGTGGGTTTTAGTGATTGGGCTAAAAGACATAGTTGGACATGGGTTGGGATTTGCAAATATAAGACGTGAGAGTGTGAGAGTGAGACGGCAGACAAACAAAAAAAAAGATATACAAATTAATTTTGGCAACTTATTTACCCTTTTTTTTTACGGTACACATCACACACACACAAACCTACCAACCAACATTGGGATTGTTAAGAAAAAAACTCTTCTTCTTCTCAAACCATTCAAAATCAAAACCTAGAAGATTGATGCTTGTTTTTGATCGGATTTTTCTATTTTAAATTTACAAGAATGTCTCAATCATCATCCTCCATGGTAAGTCGGATCTTGTCTCTCTTTTTTTTTAATTTCGTGATCTTTTTTTCGGGAAAAAAAAATAAAACCGAAAAAAAATGCAAAGTATAGATTAGGACTTGTTTCATGTTTATTTATGGATAAATATGATATAATGATCTATTTTCATGCCTATTTGTAGACGTATAATCTATTCCCATAAAAAAAAAAGATCCGAATTTTTTTTTTTGTTTTAGTAGTAAATTTTTTATGCTTATTTGTTAGTATTTAATTCAGTAGCTATCAACCCATCCCATGCATATTTTTTTTAATTTTTTTTTCGAACACAGTAGCTTATGACAGTAGCATACTTACCTTTTTTGATTTTGTGTTTGTGTTTAGGATGGTGATGAACACATAGATGAGGTAAACTTATCATCGGGGGAGGAAGTACTTCCAACCAAGAATCCATCAACCGCCAAAAAACAGAAGTTAAAAAGGAAAAGGGGTGCGAACGTGAGTCGACCAGTGAGAATCTATGTTTCAAAAACTAACCCGCAAAGAAAGCGTAAATTGATAGCAAAATGTTGGGATCACTTTGAACCGTATACCGATGTTGAGGACGGTGTATTTAAAGGACATTGCATATATGGTCAAACATCCTACTGTGCTGAAGGGTCTACAAATGGTACGTCCAATTTAAACCGTCATATGAATAAATGTACTTTAAACCCGAATAATGTTATTTCAAGCAATCAAAGTAACATTTGTTTTTCTAAAACGGGGAATGGGGAAGGTTCTAGTGTTCAAAAATGGGAGTATAACAAAGATAGAATTTGGAAGGCGGTCCTAAATTTGTTTGTGTTAGCTGAATTACCCTTTTCTTTTATTAGACACCTGGCTATGATAGAACTTGTTGCGTCATTGTCCCCCGTTTACAAGTTGCCTTCTCGTTGGACCACTTCAAAAGGAGTGACCAAATATTTTCTTGAAGAAAAAAAGAAATTGTTTGACTTTTTAGGCAAAACTAACCAAGATGTGCACTTGACAACTGACACTTGGACTTCGTCCAATCAAAGAAAGAATTACATGGCCTTGACCACACACTTTATTGATGATGATTGGGTGTTACATAAAAAAATCATTAACTTTAGGGTCGTTCATAGTCATAAAGGTGATGAAATGGGGCGGGAGATTTTAGATTGCATTAGTGAATGGAAACTAAAAAATGTGATGACCGTAAGTGTCGATAATGCCACCACTAATGATAGGGCCATTAAGTACTTGCAAGATAGGTTGCCGGAAATGTATGATAATGGGAAACACTTTCAAGTTAGGTGTATGGCACATATAATTAATTTGATTGTGAAAGATGGATTGATTCTTCATCATAAAGCTATTGATGGTGTCCGTTCGGCCGTTAGATATATCAAGAATTCCACACAAAGAATCGATAGTTTTAAGGAATGTATCATTCAAGCAAAATGTGAGTCTAAGAGGTTCTTATGTGTAGATTGCCCAACTAGATGGAACTCGACTTTAGATATGTTGAAAACGGCATGGGAGTTGAGAGATGCATTTCCTATATATGAGCGTAAAAATTCATGTTTTGAAAGTGACTTGGAATATGTGGTTAAGGGTTCGGATTGGGTGGTCATTGAAACATTTGTTAACTTTTTTGAGAAGTTCAAAGAATCAACGGAGTTGGTCTCGGGGACATCGTATCCGGTTGCCCACCGTTTTTTTATGGAAGTTATTGATGTTGATTCTCATCTTCGGGAATGGGAAAACAATGTGAAGTTTGTGTCATGGTCGGTAAAATGAGGGAGAAGTTTAAGAAGTATTGGGGAGATTTCATGAATCTCAACATGTATACTTACTTTGCATTGATTTTAGATCCTTGTATGAAGATGCAAAGCGTTAGAAATGGGATTGAAATTTTGATGTCTTATGGTCGGAAACCTGAAATTTTGGATGACGAGTTTGATAGTATGGTTGATGATAAGAAAGGTGTAATTAAAAAGGCATTTGAGGACTTGTTTGCTCAATACAAAGCAAGAGAGGGTGAAAGTTCAAGAATTCAATCAAAGAAACCGGTAAATGAAGTTGCACCAAGTCAAAGCAAAGTTGTGAATGCTTTCTTGTTTGGAAGAGAGGGTGGGTCATATAAAGTTGCAACCGAGTTAGAGAAGTATCTAAACGAGCCACGTGAAGAACTTCATCCCGGGTTTGATATACTTCTTTGGTGGAAACTAAATGGTCCAAGATTTCCCATTTTGGCAAAGATGGCGAAAGGTAACTCTATTAAATTTTTAGTATGATAATTGTATACTTTGTTGGTTTTTAATTTGTATGTACATTGTAGATATTTTAGCACTCCAAGTGTCTACCGTGGCCTCCGAATCCACATTTAGTACAAGTGGCCGTATCTTGGATCCATATAGGACTAGGTTGTCCCCTTCTTTAGTACAAGCTTTGATATGCACCCAAAATTGGGTTAAAAACAAGGTCGTGGTTAACTTCGATGATGAAATAGACGATTTGCAAAAGGATGACGATGTAAGTAGAGGTAATATTAATCATCAATCAAATCTGAATATTTATATATGTTTGTTTTATTTATTTGTTGGTATGTTTGTACTTTGTAGAAATGGAAGAAGAAGCTAGGAGGTTGACGATATGACCGTAACCATCTCACTGAAGATCATGGCAATATTTTTGTTGCACTACATTCTTGCACTATATTTTGATAATGCAATGTAGTTTACTAATGTAGTGCATGTAATATGTATGTATTTTGGCTAACTTATTAGTGCTAAAATCTAGTTTCTGACTTTCTGTTATGCTTCCTGGGAATGGAAGCTTACTGTCTCTTTTGGTCGTGCATGAAGATGAAAGATATGTATTATTGTAACTTGGAACTTTGGAAGCATTCTGATGTAATATAGTAGTAGTAAGTTACTAGCAGGCGGAAGTATTCCGATGTAATATATGATAAAAGGCCATTCTGATGTAATATAGCAGGTGGAAGTATTCTTTTGGTTGTGCATTTCGACAGGTTTTAGTAGATGTAATATAGCAGGACTCCTGGAAATGTAATTTACTTGTTTCAATAGGTTTTATATTTGGCCTAGCGGGTTTTATATTTGGCCCAAAGAGTAATATAGACCATCAGGTTTGGAAATTGTAGTCCTGGAAATGTAATATAGCAGATTTTCTTTGGCCCAATAAATGTGAAAAAGCCCATAAGGTTTGAGAGAGTATGTTCTCGGGTCAAATGGAAAAACCCGTAACCGACCCGGTAAAACCCTGGCCCGACCCGACCCACCCGTGTGGTTAACGGGCCGGGTTTCGGTTCCAACTTTTGAGCATTTTCGGTTCTCGGGTCGTCACGGGTCGGGCCGGTTCCTGACCCGTGCACATCCCTACCAGTAACCTTGGATACATGTAATGTCCAAGGACAAGTAAATACATCTGGATTTGCTTTCTTTCCCCTATCTCCTTTATTTAATTTGGAATCTTCACCTACCTCCTTTTCCACCCCACTTGTGTCCACAGTTGCTTTTGACTTGGCTATTTTCTTTGACCTATTGGGCTGACTTGGGCCACTTTCACCAATTTTTGGGTCCCCAGTATGAATTGGCCTAGCTCCTTTATCTGTTACAGTTTGGGCTTCACTTCCACCAATTGGATCAAAAATAGATATCTTCCCTTCACATATTACTCTCACTCTTGTTTTATCATTTTTAACAATCTTTAACTCTCTCCTGGTTTCAACTGCATGTCTCCTTACTAAGTCTTTCACTTCACTAGAGTTGGCAAATGTTTGAGTCAAGTGGAAATCAGTCTTATACATTCCATATGGTACACTAGTCTTCTTCTTCACTAATTTCTTCAGCAGCCTATTTCTATTTCTATTGACATTATCATCTGATCCAGAAGCACTTTCAAACTCTTCAGTGTTTATTACATCAATATCATCATCTTCACCAACCTCTACATTTGCATGTACAAGTACATAGTTGCCCATATACTTCACTTCTTCGTCTACATGCAATTTAAAGTCTCTCATGTCTACCTCTACCTCATCTACTTCATTCTCCTCATCTACTATGTAGTCACTGTCCTCACTATCATCACCACTACTATCACTGTCCTCACCACTTTTTCTACCATTGCTATCACTTCTTCTACTACTGCTATCACTATCACTACCACTACCCTCTTCCACTACTGCACATTTCCTTTTATCCTTTTTATTTTGACCCACATTGTCATTTCCTACAACATTCACTACTTTGAGTGGTTAAATGATCCACATTGTCATTTCCTAGAACATTGTCACTACTTTGAGTGTTTACATGATCCACATTGTCATTTCTAGCATTCTCTTGTAAGCCATGATCCACAAAATTAGTTTCAACAAACTCAGATTCCTCAAAAACATTGTCATTTCTAGCATTCTCTTGTAAACCATGATCCACAAAATTAGTTTCAACAAACTCAGATTCCTCAAAAACATTGTCTTTAGCAACATTTTGACTGCTTTGAGTTAAAATAGGCTCCTCACCCCAATCTAGCAACATTTTCCTAAATCCAGTTTTAGCTTGAGTTTATTTTTTTATTTTAGGCTTCATAGGTTTAATTGGTCCAACATCAGTATCATCATCATCAATCAATTCAATAGATAATTTAGCAGGAGAAAAATAACCTACTGGCTTTGACATCCCATGTTCAGTATAAACATAAATGAGTTTATTATCATTGACATACTTAGAAAACTTAATAACATCTTGGTCACTTGATAGAGTTTCAAGCCCATTTTCTAAATTCCAACCTGGTTTTAAAAAGAAATATAAGATCACCTGTTTTCCCTGATAAACTAGATCTTGCATGATAGAGTCCATTTCATGCATAGACTAGAGGTCAATGTTAACGCAATCGGCATGGGCGATCTTACCCCCTTTATATTTCACACCTGGTTTTGGAGTAAAAATACCCCCATAGTGAATCTTCATCGAGAACAACCCTGGATACGGTCCTGTGTTGAAAAAAATAACCATAATAATTATCACTTTATAAAAAAAATATATAAAATATATAAAGGAATATACATAAAATAGAAAAAATAGTTAGCTATTACTCACCATACATAGTATCCAGATTGTCCCACTTTTCACCTGCTTCACGAATACTATACAATGGATTGTTTGACATTTTAGGATTAGGGTTTTAATTTTGGGAATCAAGAAGACAAAAGGATCATGATTTAGGGATTAGGTTTTGATTTTGTTGTTTTGATTTTGGGAAGTGAAATGGGATTAAATATAAGAGAGAAAGTGGCTGGAGTGGGGTGGTTAAAGTCATTAATGCCCTCACGTGAGGGTCACCTGTGGGGCTTGACGGAATCTATCAAACGTCCGTTATCACAAAAGATTAAACGTGACCCTTATCCTCCTGTAAAGGACGATCCCTGATAATATGAAAGCACAAGGACGAAAGGCGATGTTGTGTGTAAACCACATGGACGATCCGTACGTTTAACTCTATTGAGAATTTATATATATATATAGGGGATGAGAATATAAGGTTGTCGGGTATCTAAGCTTAGGTGTGGAACACTCACATATTGTTTTTTTAATCCATAAAAATCATGGGGGCCCATGCATTTATTCAATAAACAATAAATAATAAAATATTAGTATATGAGGGGTTCCACACCTAAGCTTAGGTGTCGGACAACATTATATTCCCTTTTCCCTATATATATATATATATATATATATAGTATAATAACATTGTTCATGGTTATGAATAGTGAAAGCAGACTGTCAGGTAGTTGCGTAGTAGCCTGCCAGCCTGCTTTTTTTTATTTTTAAATTTGTCTTTTTACTTTTTGTCACATAACTTTCATTCTTTTACTTTTGGCACGAAGTTTTTGTTCTATTTAGTTTTTAAACTTTCATCTTTCTAACTTTTGACACGAAAGTTTCATTCGTTTTACTTTTTATCACATAAATTTGCTAAAGTTTCCGTCCTTTTACTTTTGCCGCATCGCTTTCGTTTCTTTTACTTTTCGCACGAAAGTTTTCTTCTATTTACTTTTATACTTTTGTCACGAAAGTTTCATTATCTTACTTTTCACCACATAACTTTTGTTTTTTTAGCTTTTGTCAACTACACGAAACTTTAAACCTTCTTACTTTTTGTCACAAAACTTTATTTTTTTTACTTTTGACACGAAAATTTTTGTTTTATTTAGTATTTAAACTTTCATTTTCTAACTTTTCTCACGAAAGTTTAATTCTTTTTACTTTTTATCACATAAATTTCCTAAATTTTACGCCGTTTTACTTTTGTCACATCACTTTCGATTCTTTTACTTTTCACACGAAAGTTTTGTTTTTTTTTTTACTTTTTATACTTTTATTTTTCTAATTTTGCCACGAAAGTTTCGTTATCTTACTTTTCACCATATAACTTTTGTTTTTTTAATTTTTGTCAATCTTTTTTCATTCCTGCCAAGAAACTTTTAACCTTTTTACTTTTTGTCGCATAACTTTATTTCTTTTACTTTTCGCACGAAAGTTTTGTTTTATTTAGTTTTTAAAATTTCATTTTTCTAACTTTTGTTACGAAAGTTTAAATCTCTTTACTTTTTATCACATAAATTCCTTAATTATCATGAGATGTAAATTTTACGTGTCATTATCTTTCCAGGATAACGCCAACGATTGTGGGATAAAAAGTGCTTTTTTTTTGTCTTCTTATGCTTTTATCGCGCATCCACGATTATTGGGGCGCGCATCCACGATTATTGGGGCGCTGAAACTTTCGTTAAACAAAAAGCAGGAATATATTCCCCTGCAAACTTACATACAAACTTCAGATAAAACAAGTTTTCAAAATAATCGTAGCTACTTATACAAGTTACAATCACAAAGTTTTGCTACAACTTTAAACCCAACGGATATTCAAAAACGAAGGTGCCTTAATACATTATATCTAAGAGTTCAGTTCATTCACTTTCTTTCCAGTCACATATCCTTCCTCCTCTTTTTCTTCAAAATATTCCTCCATCACCTTCTTCCAAGTTGTAGTCTTCCCCGTCGATCTGCTCGTAATCATTTTAGTGATGATCATAACTCTAAAGCTCTTGATCTGCTATTGCATCCTCATCAACGAACTCCACTTCAGTCTCCACCTCATTTGCTCCATTATTTAAAGAGGATTGGCCGTCTACGGGCTTCTCTTTTACTTCATTGACATTATTCTGTACATTAATGTCTTTCGAGTTATTCACAGAAGAAATGACGGGTCCTCTTTTTCGCTTCAGAATCTCATTTAGAGGCTTTGGTCCTTCAAATGACATATTGATTTCAGGCTGTTGACTTTTTGCTCTTGGGTTTTTCCTCTTCCCCACAGATTGACTGTCATCTGTTAGCTGACTTTTCAACTTCGACAATCTTTTAGGTCCAGTAAAAAAGCTATCACAATCAGAACCACGAGAACCCCTACAGTTTTTTCTCTCATTAATCAAATTATCATTTTCTCTATCCCTTTTTCTGTTTCTAAGCCTGCTATGGTTTGATGATGCGTGTGACGCCCTTCCAGGCGAGTACCTGGACCTATGTTGCCTTCCCCTGCCAAATTTCCTCTCTCTCTTCAAGTCGTTACCCTT